>NC_090241.1:12402500-12652500 GCF_024489055.1 Chanodichthys erythropterus | reverse complement strand
TAATGTTACTCAGAAAACAGAACAGGTTTAATTTGTTTGAAATGCTTGTGCTAAATGTTACACTTTCAGATATAAGAAAAATGTCCCTACTATCTCTTGCTTTGGCTACCGTTTATAGAGCTCCAGGGCCCTATGTTGATTTCCTAAAAGATTTTGCAGATTTTCTCTCAGACCTATTGGTCAACGTCGATAAAGCACTGATTGTTGGAGATTTTAACATTCATGTAGATAATGCAAATGATGCATTAGGGGCTGCGTTTACAGACTTACTAAACTCCTTTGAGGTCAAGCAAAACTAAACACATTCATCGTTTTAATCATACACTAGATTTAATTATATTGCATGGAACCAATCCTACCAATATAGATATTCTACTTCAAAGTGATGATGTCACTGATCACTACCTTGGACTCTGCATACTGCTGATATTTGCCATATTGAGCCGTGTTATCAACTAGGTAGAACAATTCTCCCGACAACTATAGATGGATTCACAAATAACCTGCCTGACCTGTCTCAGCTGATCTGTGTACACAAACACACAAATGATCTTGAGAAAATGACTAGCAGTAAAGGCACCATTTTCCCTATACATTAGAAACTGTTGCACCCATCAGATTAAAAAAGGTTAGAGAGAAAAGTACTGCACTATGGTACAACTGTATTACCCAAGCTATCAAGAGAGAAAATTGTAATCTAGAGCACAAACGGAGACAAACTCATTTCAAGGTCTTTAGAATTGCATGGAAAGGCAGCACTTCCCATTATAAAAAGGCTTTAAAAAGCATCCTGGGTCAAGCATCTCCGCAAACTCATAGAAAATAACCAAAACAATGCAAGGTTCTTGTTTAGTACAATGGCTAGATTAAAAAATAAAAAGACATCACCTGAACAAAACCAAAAGCATCAGAAAAACAACTGTGAATGTACAAAGTTTGACGGCATGATACAGCCTCAAATATCGCACCTCAAGAACAATTGCACTGCTTTACAACTATAGGACAGGAAGAACTAAATAAATTTATCATTGAGTCTATCCTACTATAGATCATAAAATACTCTTAGATAAACTACAATATTACATTGTTATTCAGGGACAGGCCTTAAGGTGTATTAGATCGTACCTATCAGACTGTTACCATTTTGTTTATTTAAACAGAGAAAAATCTAAGATAACATCAGTAAATTTGCTATTTTCAATATATATGCCCCCACTTGGTAATATTATAAGAAAACACGGAATTAGTTTGCTATGCCAATGATACTCAGTTATATATTTCATCACAACAAGATGAAATCTCTAAATTATCCAAGTTAACAGTGTGTTAGAGATATAAAATATTGGATGACCAAGCAATTTTCTTCTATTAAATTCAGATAAGACTGAGGTATTACTTATTGGACCAAAAACCTGTACACAGAATCTCTTAGAAGAATGTACTGTTACTTCATCTTTTACAGTTAAAGACCTGGGTGTTATATTAGACAGCAACTTGTCCTTTCAAAATCATATTTCATATGTTACAAAAACAGCCTTTTTTCACCTCAGAAACATTGCTAAGCTACGGAACATATTTTCTGTTTCTGATGCAGAAAAGTTAGTTCATGTATTCATGACCTCTAGACTAGATTATTGGAATGCATTACTAGCTGGTTGTCCTGCATCCTCAATAATAAAGCTACAATTAGTTTTTAGTTTACCTCCTGTGTATTTAACCAATCTTCTATTGCCCTACAATCCGTCACACTCTTTAAGATCACAAAACTCTGGGCTTCTAGTAGTACCTAGGATATCTAAGTCCACTAAAGGGGGGAGAACTTTTTCACATTTGGCTCCTAAACTCTGGAATAGCCTTCCTGATAATTAGGGCTCAGAGTCAGACTCACTCTCACAGTTTAAATCTAGATTAAAGACGCATCTCTTTTGCCAAGCATTCACATAATGCATCTCATATCCTTGTACTCCAATTATATCAGATCAAATGCACATGATTATCTTTGCTTAATGTTATGAACAGCAGCTACACTAATTATTCTCCATTTGCTTTGCTTTTTTTTCTTGGGATGCTTGTCCTGAGGTGACTAGAGTGTATATCATCTCCAGTTTGGATCCAGATTTTTTATGAAGACTTCAGATGCCTCAATACTTGTGAAGAGATGACCCCAACCCCTGCGAGGAAATCAGATGATGCAAACTCTGAACCAACATGCATCATTCCAAATTTTGCTATATATCCTGATCATTGTTAACATGTATTCATTAATTCAATGAGCTCATTGTTTCTGCCTTAAATTAATACATTGTTTAAATTAATATATTGTTAGCTTAAATTAAAAACAGGCTCACTGTAAGGATTGCAGCTTTTTGAAAATTTCCAGAGTTAGTCTGAATTACAGCAACTCTGAAGGTGCAACTGAACTATGGCAACTCTGCAGAAATTGCAATACTACTGTGACAACTACAGTATAGTGGCGAAAAGTGATGTCCAGAGGAGATGTTTGTTTTTAATGACCCTACAAGTTCAATTAAACCATCATAATATGAGGAAAATATTTTATATTTTTTTAATAATATTAAATATGAAGGAAGGACAAAACACTGAACTTTGTTACGGTATTTATCTGACAAAATAATTTGGCAAAAAAGGCAAACTACAGCTACAGGTTTTATTTTATATGCAAAAAACGCATAGAAAAAATAAAAAGCTCACAGGATGAGCATATGAGCATATGTATGACAGCCTGGCCAAACATTTTGTCTGTACAATTTGGCATGTTTCATTGCATTATCATAAAATAAAATAATAACTCCAAGCAACGCTACACAGTATGCTTACAAAAACTTTAACCAATTTTTATTAATATTTAAATAAAGGGTGAATATGTCAATCTTCCTAGGCTCAACATCATTTTTGGCCACTACTGTACATGGCACTATAACGTCAGTTAGCTAAAGTCAGCATACTCCCACAAAGTGTAACGTATACTGTCCCATTAAGCAACAAGACAACTTTTGAATCAGACCGAATTTCAATGCTGAACTTTCATGTTGGTGTGAACAGGCCCTTACTCGTAATCTTTTGCAGATTACACTGAGTTGTATGATGTTTGACACTGATCTATTCACTTATGGAAAGAAAATATTTATCTATATATGAATGATCAATATATTACATGATTTAACAGTATATAATATTTGTAAATATACAGAAAAATATTTTGCATAAATATATTACAATATATTGAATAAAACATAAGGAACTGCCACTTTTCATATATTGAAAAATATGTGATAACATATTTACTAAAATATAATGTATGTAATTTTATATTCAGTAATATACTTGCATGCATAATATATTGCAGATATATTTACTCATGCAGTATAAACACATATATGGTAAAATATATTATGTAACACATTTCCAATATTTTATAATTATTTACATTTTAAAAGTTTCATATTTTCAAGTAAGTTAACAAAAGCACACCTGCATGTACTAAAGTTTCTACCAAAGAGACTATCACTATAGCTTGCACAGCCGTTACTTTTTAAATAGTTATTATAGTCATAATGGTGTTCAGCCAATCATAAACCTAACCACAGGCTCTACTCTTCAGCACAATGGTGACCCCAAAAACACACACACCAGAAAACCTTTTCAGTTCCAATATAATAAACACTAACAGATCTCCCCCTATATCAATATTGAGCAAAACACATGAAATAGCACTTAATTTTAACATTTACTCTCCTTTAACAGTCAGAAGCAAAGCATGCTGGGAACTAACTCTGTTGTAACCACTGATTGTAACTCATTCCATGAATGTGTATATGTGTTTATACAACAGTTCTGTCTGGTTCTCGAATCTGATTGGCTGATAGCCGTGCGATATTTCAGTGATAACAGCACAGCCGGTTTTATCACTCCGCTAGAGGTGACCGTCACTCGGTCTGCGGCCTCGTGCCTATGGACGAATCACAGGCTACTCGTGTGATATTGCTCATGTACAATACATTCACATTTATATAGGAACATGTATGTGCAATATATGTACACAATAAAGGATAAAACTTTATGAATGTAATGCTATTTGAGTCTTTATTTATAAATATTTTAAATGTATCAATATATAGCTATACATGGTCAATGCATATATTGCAGTATATTACACTAGTTTCCCATATATGGAAATGTATTATGTAATATATTGCATTATATTTTGCAGTATATTCCTGTATATTTTTGTTCCGTAAGGGCTACCTAATTTATCCACAGCTCTCCTGACCAAAGAGCATCTTCTGTGAAATGTCTACCCTGATGTACAACTTGGTGATAATTACGGCTAGTCAGTAAGGTATTCATGTATCGGTTAGGTAGAATGATGGGCTATTTCTCTTCCTAGCACATTCCATAATATCCATGGATCAAAGCATTTGCTTGAGAAAGAATTATAATAAAGTAAATCAACTTTCTATAAATTTCATATTCCTAATTCTGAAAAAAATGAAACAGCATGTATACATCGGTATGAAAATGAATTCTTTAAAGGCAAACATAAGGAACACAAACACTTCTGCAGTAACAAATCTGATGACACAGTTGCTCAGTGGTAAGTACTGTCAGCTTACAGTACAGTTCCCCCATAAGGACATGCAGGTCAGGCGAATTGGAGAGCTAAAATTGCCTGTAGGTGTGAGTGTGAATGTGTGTATGTCTGTGTTAGCTCTGTGATGGCCTGGCCATCTGTCCAGGGTGTTTCCCTGCTTTTGGCCCAAGACACGAGGACAGGTTCCGCATCCACAGGGCCCTACATAAGACAAGCAGCTTGGAGAATGTATGGGTGGATGTCAAATTTTGGGTTCACATCAAAACAGTGAGGAGAGTACAGGCCCTGCTGTCGGGGAAACATAAGACAATCTAAAAACTAAGCTTTACAAAATGGTTATGGCAGTCAAAAAAAAGTCAGATTTCAAATCAGATCTGGTCCACATTCACATCAGAAGAAAAATAAATGTCCCGCTCCCCTTCACATCATGATAGCAATAATGAAACAACACATATTCAACAGTTTTGCATATTCAATAGTTTCCTGTTGTGTGGGCTGCTCACTGGATCTGTCTCACTGGCCCACTGTATAAACAGAATCTGCATGTGTCTAAGTGCAAAAACAATCAGACGTAAGTGATGAATAAAGAAATGTGATGATGAAACCCTTATGCATAAAAAATACTTGACAAATATATATTTATGAGTGGCCATTTACCAATCTTTACTTAAAGCCCTCTTTCAGAATAGATCGACTATAGCTCTATTTTGACGGGACTAGTTTTCACAGAAAATCTGTTTCACGGTATTTTGTGATTTTAATATTTGCCAAAACAAATATTTTATAGTTTTTCACACACAAACTTATAAAAAATGCACTGCACACACACCCACAATGATCAAAAGCATTACACAATGTATGCGACTAAGTAGGCAGATTCTTTGGACTTTATATAGAAAGTCAATGAATACCAAGACCTTTAATAGTTATGGCAGTGGAATAGTTTGCTCAAAGTCTTTAACTCCTGAATGAGTTTTTACACAACTTGCTTGTCTCTACAATGTAATTCTAAGGAGCCATATAAAATGTGGTGTCCATTAGACAGTAGGTGGCCCTATAGTTGTGGCATGAATCAAAAATGTTCTAGCTTCAATGGTCTGTTCCCCATTTGTGCTACAGTTTTCTTTTGGTCCAATTTTATACATCTGAATTAAATCTCTAAATATTATCCAACTTTAATATTATTTTTAATGTGATGATTTGTAAAACAAAGTTTAAAGATGAAGGAAAACTAACATGTCTAGGCAAACAAAATCTTTTTTTAAAGACATGAAAGTACCACTAGATGGCGGCAGAGAAACACTAATCGACTCCCTAATATATGAAAAAGTAGGAAAAGTCTCATGCAAAACAAAAACTTCTTCGAATTGTGACTGAATTACACAGAAAGCAAGTAAGGAGCGCTCTTGCTGTTGGTCAGTTCAGTATGGTACATTTAATAAAAGTAAAATATTTACATTTTTCCCTATAAAAATGCTTTTGCATGTTACTGTTAATAAGTTTTTATCTGCATCTCAATTCAAGCTCAGTGCTTTTCTGTCAAATTTCCTATAAATAAACATTATTAGTAACTGCACTTATTAATGCAAAACAATAGTAATTTGATTAAATTATATTTATGATTAAAGAAAACCAGCGCCACCAAATCAGGTGCTGGCGCTACCTTCTGTAGAACTTAGTAGCACCAGCCATTGCTCTCAAATGTTAGTCTGGAGCCCTGATTTGATTTTTTTTTTTTTATATTAATTACATATTACAATAATACAATAATATTAATTAATATTATTTTTTAATTAATTACATGATGTGGCGATTAATTAATCTAATCTAATTAATCGCAAATTACTCGCACATCAAATTTGGCTGAGAAATTACCCCCAAAAGATTATTTGAAGTCATTATTGTGTAAATGACCAAATAAACATTACAAAAAGTAGATTCAGAAATAAATATTTTATATGATTCAACACAGAATTTATTACACAAATGTTTGGACCATGAGGTTGAGTAAATGATGACCGAATTTTCAGTTGTTGGGTGAAATCTTTTATATATATTTTATATATATTATATATATATATATATATATATATATATATATATATATATATATATATATATATATATATACACACACCTTTTTTATATGGAAATGTTATATTTTTAATGAAATTATACTCTAAATAAGAAACTAAAACTGCTAGTAGGTGGCGATAAATGTTTAATTTATTCCATGTGTCCAAACAGCTGATTCATTCAGGAGTGAAGTATCGTCTAAAACAGTGGTCCTCAACCCACGGCCCGTGGGGCACATACGGCCCGTCACAAATGCAGTCCACGATATGCCGACCACATTTAAAAAATAAATTCCAGTTTTACAATTTAATTTTTGTTTTTAAATTAAATTAAAATGGACTGAATAAACATAAGTTTGAACTATAATTTTTTTTTTTGTCATATAAAATCATTTTGGTGATCATTATTTTTAGACATGCGCAGACCTACTATGTACTGAGTGCTCAGTGAAAGGTGTTATAGAGGATGTTTTGTTTTATACATTTTTGCAATATTACTTGAAACTGTCTTTACTAACAGATAAATGACTATTTATTTGGTGCACTGAAAGGAATATTATCAATATACATCATCTGTGCACGAGGTAGAGCCTTAAAAACATCAGCCAATCGTTTAAGTGATCATCGCATAAACGATTGGCCCTCTGGCTTGTCAATCACTGCCATTACGTTCCTTGTGAGAGACGATTCCGACATAATGAATCCACTAACACGACACAGCGAATACCGATGGTGCTCAATGCTGTTTGTAAAGAGAGTTGAGTAAACTTTGCTTATTAAGGCGTTTGTGGTCTATATAACATTCTGTCATCCAGAGTTAAATAGTTACTTAAAGTGCTTGTATACATTTTGAGAATGTTCATTGATCATTGTTATCTGTTTACTGTTATGCTAATGTAAGTAAGTTAGTTTTTATTTGGTAGAATACAATGTTCTCATGTCATACCGCCAGCCATTTCAACACATTGAAACAAAAACATTTCTTAGTATTTGTTGATTTTGTAGTGTGTGACAGAAATAAAATACTGTATGTGCCACCAGAAAACACTGCCTCTTCTGTGTGTGTGCAACATCTAGGTATAATAATAATATCTGCAAATACCATAACATTAAATCTGGTTGGTTTTTCTCTTTCACTTTCTCATTCTTTTTTCCCCTCAGTCTCCTTATCTTTGTCTCTTCCCCTCTTAAAGCTGAGTGTTGACCAATAGTCTTTTCATTCTCATCTGTATCAATGTAGAAAGTACAGTAAACATAGGGTCAATTGATATTTATGTTTTATGAATAATTTCTTACAAGTTAAATTTGTTGAAGTTAATTAAGTTCATTAAATTAATTTGCAATATTTGCATTTATTATTAATCATATCCTAGTATATGATGAAAACGGCTTCGCTATTGTTTCTTGTCCCCTCACATTGACAGTTAGGCTACTACTAATTATTACATTAATCACGTAAATTTTAATGTCAACTAGGCTACTATTCAAAATGGTGAATCAGACTGAAGTTTATTCTTTTTTAATTTGTTGGTCGTTTAACATTTAAAAGCAAAAAAAACACTTTTAAACACTGCAAACATTTTTAAACACTGCAAAACACTCTGTCAATAATTTACCAAAATGTTATAATGAATGTCACCAAAAATGAACACTCTTAAACAAATTAATTATATGTGTTAATCCACACACATCTCTAACACTAACTTTAATCATATTAACGTGTTTGTTTGTTTTTTAAGTACACTTTTGCCTGTATCTTTTTTCTCTCTCTCTCAGCAGTTATTAATATAAGTACTATTGGAACTAAGCTGGAGGATAACTGAAGAGCAAGTGTATGATTGTTCTTGGAGTTACATAGCCTTTCCTGTGCTCCGGTAGCTGCAGTGTAAAGCTAGACTGTGAGCTCTGGCACTCCTCAAATCCATTCAGCTGTGTAATCTTAACAGGAGAGATTAACACGCCTGACACCATTTATCAACACACACTCAATGACTCACTCACATACACACACACACACACACACACACACACACATACACTAATGCTCCATTCAAGCAGTGGCAACAGTAGAAAGGTTTAAATGAGGAGCCACGGAGGGGCCAAAATGAACAAAGAGGAGCCAAGTAAATAAGATGTCAATATGATCCTATATGTTCTTGAAATGTGCACAAGACCTAATATACTTAAGTAACAATTTAAGTAGAACTTACAGTATAGACTATAGTAATTTGATAAGTTGACAATTAATCAAGTGTAGTGTTGTCACGGTACCAAAATTCCAGTAGTCAGTACTTATACCATAAAAATTTTTCTGGAAAATCTATTATCTTTATTATTATCTTCATGTTATCTCCTGATGTTACAAGCAACTGACACTTATTGTAAAAGGTCTGAAGAGCTAGTTTTATCTTCAGACATTCAGGCTATGTTTGATTTTGCGCTGCCAGAGAATGTGAAAAACGCTATACAAATAAACTTGACACGCCTTATAAAGTCTAATAACAAGCACAAACTGTGTTAAACAGATATTGACATGCAAGCAATTTTTCTACTTTACCACAGTAAAGAATGTGATTATAATAGGCCTAATTAAAAGCAAACCAAAGGAAGAAACGTTTATAATCCCCTGCGTGAGTGAATTGGCAAAAGAAACAAAGACTCCATGTTCAGTGGAAGAACTAATGGAATATTGTTAAATTCTCTGCTAATCGGGTGACCAGATCGCGATTCGCAAAACAGAATACAAAGCCGACAAAGCTTAAATTTATGGACTCACGTAGCCTTCCTCTCTCATTCGGCATGAAACTAAATATTTCCATGGCTGCAATGTCACATTTAATGGCTAACCTATTAGCCTATTTCATCTGTAAACAAAGCTTTGTGCTTCACTCGTGTCATATTCATGTAAAATACTGGCAAAGCCCAATCAATGGGTACCGAATATACCCGGAAACTCAGTACTCCCGGTACTACAGAAATGCTGGTATCGTCACATTTTCTAAATTTCAGTACCGACTTGGTACCGAAGTACCGGTACTTTTGACAACACTAATCAAGTGATAAGATTTTTTTTTTAATGATGCACAATGTTTTAACAAAAAAAAAACAAAAAAAAAAAACACCACATTTTAGCTTTAAAAACTTGAATGATTAGCGTCACACACCTGTAGGTGATAGATAGGTGCGTAGGAAATTTTGTTTGTAGGGTTTGTGATTCATGATGTTTTAAATACAATGGAGTTTGAATACAATGTTTATATGCCTGATGAAGATCTTACGATCGAAACGTTGCTAATAAAGTGTCTTTCTTATTGTTTTGCAAGTTGATAGTGTGCGGGATTCATTTTTTTGTTTTTTCAGCTTTAAAAACTTAAAAATAGAACATTTCTAACATCTTTACTCTGACAATTTCAATAGTCAAAACAACTAAATCTTTCATAACTACAGAAGTCTGTGCATTGTTAAAGACCCCTGTGGTGAAAATCAAGTTTTTAATGTTGTTTTTATGTTCACATGTGGTGTTTTTAATAATGCTTTAAGAAAAACCATGTGCAAATTCATGTCAACACCATTGCTGAGTATTTTCTCCTTAAAACTAAAGTTAAAAAAATTACAGTTTCAAATCTGCAGTTTGAAATCGCTGGTGTTTGTGATGTCACAAACTACCTTGTAGCCAATCACGTCGACGTTCTGGCGGGCTTTAGCATACCTGTATCATTAACAGCGAACTAGCAGGAGAATCTCGAGAGAAGCCAGGTTATCCTGGTATATTTTTTCTGTTGATATGAAAAATCGGGTAGATTTAGCAATATGGCGGGTGTATGATGCCGCATTTTGTGAGGCGAGGCTAATTTGCTTAATTTGCTTATAACTTTAGGTTCCACTCAGGAAAATTAAAGTGCTTTTTTTTTCAGAAAAAGTTAAGCGAACACCTTAATGGTTGAACACAATCAGGACTAGGATTTGTCAAATGTACCGACTTCGGTACCAAACGGTACTGAAATTTTAACAATGTGACGCTTAAGCAGATTTGCAAAAACCTCTGATTGGCCATTGTATTCACGGTTCATTGGATATGTCCGATTTGGAACCGAAGTCTGTACTTTTGACAACTCTACTCATGATGTTTGGAAACTAATTGTGGAAGCAACACTAAATTACAGTGTCTTGTTTATAACCCTTATTCAGCCCCCATTTATCAAAATGAAAGATTTGATGGTTTTAGATCATTTTTACTATATCTTTATAGTCATATATATACAGTATATAATGGTGCACTTTGAAAACCTTGACAAAATTCATTTTCAGAATATATACAGATTAAAAATCTACTGTCTTTCACCTTCCGGCTAAAAAAAACGCAGAGACAAAACGTATTAATCCCATTTAAATTTTAAACAAAATATTCTACTCTAAAGCATTATGGAAAAAAAAACACCAATAAAACTACCAAATACAGTCAAAAACAAATAAATAAAAAAAGCTACAAAATACAAAAATAGCAATGCATCAAACACAGAGCATGCTATAAAAAAAAGACAATTAAACACCGATCATGCTACCAAAAAGACAATTTAACTAGAGCATGCTACAGAAACAAAAGCAGCATTGCATCAAAAGCATTTAGTGAAGCAACAGTGAACAATGCTACAAAAAAAAAAAAAGAAGTAGCATTTCAAACAAAAGCAGTTCAGATCTATTTGGTCCAGATTAGGGACCAACATAAAACGTTACAAACACATTGCAATGGCCAGGGCAAGAAAAGATATATATATATATATATATATTTTTTTTGGCAGTAAAGTTCTTTCTTCGTACGTCGCTCACTCAACTGGATTTGAATGATGACGATTTGTCATGATCTTCGATTGTTTGGTTATTCAACGCTCATCCTGGACTTGCTGTGATAGCAACACGTCCGTAAGATTAAACCTGCTCGGGAGCAGGTTTATTTCATGTAAACAGGATTAGATGGCATCTTTTTAAGCAGAGGTGATGCTTAAAGTCTGTCCAAGCTACTGCTGCTTTCTTACAAGCATACCCTTGATGTGAACCAGGGACAATAATAATGATTTAAAAATACATTTCAAATAATATTATAATGTTTTGTAGTCTATCATAATATAGACACAGCCAGTTTTACTCAATGAGAAATTTATTTGTGTTTTAATTAATTTTACTGGAGTAAACTGGGCATGCATTAATTTGAACCGCGACAGCTATTATGGGAATGGATTGATGCAGCACAGGAGATGCAGATAAAGTTTCTTAAGGGTCAAAATTAAGTTAATTAATTTATAGTTAGTACTATATTTGTTAATACTGACACGTAACAAATCTGCTTGAAGGGTAAAATTAAATGAATTTCTAATTACAACATTGAAATAAACATGTAAAGCCTGTACAAATAGCCTACTAGAAATCATGAATATAGCCTAAATAATTGGGAATTGTAAAAAAAAGAAAAAAAAAAAAAAAAATGCACATTTCATTTATCTATTATATTTTTTTAATGTCGTTTTGGTTGCTTGGCTGGCCTCAGGCGTTAGGAATAATCAGGCTCCGCTAATCAAACTACTTCACTAGTATGTTTATGTATGTGGCAGGAAACCCTATTGTCCTCCTATTGCTATCATGACAAGTAGATATCCTGCTATAAAGAACATTTGCATAGCCAAACAAAATATAACATCCACACTCACTGCCATCACCAGTCACTGAACACACACTGCCAAGAAACACCTCAGAAACTAAGTAAAACTACACATTTCAAGAGTCCAATGTCATGTTAAGTGTCATCTACACCTACAAATTGGTATTATTAAAATCATATTTTTTCCTGGACACACCCCAAAACATCTACAAGAAAACCTGGAAAACGTACATTTAGCTAGGCTTAACAGTCACTTTTTCTGCCCTGTAGCGACACTGTGTTTCATATTCTTCCCCTGTCACAAGGAGGGAAATGACAATAAAAACCACTGGACTTGACTACAATAGCTGCATTGTGGAGCTGAAAAGATAAAGCAGTTAATTCAAACCGTGTCATACAGTAATTTAGAGTATGTCTGTGTTTAAAAGATTATTTCTATTAATAAAAAGCTCTAAAGCAACTTTACCACATCCCAAAGGCTGAGAGACATTATCTTTTCAAGAGAGAATTTCTTCCCTCTTGAGCTGGTTCATATTTGATGTGTGTGAGGACATTTTGAAAATCAGCTACTACGGTTTCAGTTGATGGTGTCTTCTGGAGTTTGGTTGGAAAGTCTGTGGAAGTCCTACAAACATGTTGAGATGCCGTGAACAATTTTGCTCAAAAGAGCAGAAAATGTGATGCTTACTGCAGGGCACTGACACTGAAATGCTGTTCTATCAGCAGCTAAGAGTTATCACAGACAGTAACTCATTGTGTGAACTGAAGGGAGTATTGAGCATTTCACCATATTTCTTCCAGCCCACTGCTCAAGACAGACAGAATGAAATAAAAAAAGTGAAATCTTGCTATTTAAAATCCTACCACCAGACAGTATGATTTATTGCCAAATATGAGTTTGACCGATGAAAAGATTTTTCAATAAATAGTGTAATTATTTTAGTATCCCTCTAAATCACACATGACAGCTCTGTATCAACTAAGAAAATACATGTTAATTACTTAAATTTGTATCCAGTCATACCGAAGAAAAAAAATACCACAGAAAAATGCAATATCCGCCTTAGTGTCACAAACTAAACACAACACATGTGACAGTGGCATTTTCACAGGAGACCATCCTTTGACAAACAGTTCTATCACTTGTATATGTATACATTATATGATAACACAAGCAGACCTCACTTTACAAAACAGAGACATGTGACAACTGTCCTTTTCTCACTCATTAGTCACAACAATCAACTGGGAATATTCAATAATAATAAGTGGTGTACAATTCTCATTCCTGTGAGAGACATCCTGTGGGAGACATTCACTGAAGCAATAAGCTAGATTCACTGACAGGACAAACAACACAAAATGTAAGCAGACACAAATAGCAGTTTCTGAACAACCTTTTACACAGAAAAAAAATAATTTGTTCTTATCATACAGAAACATCATTACTTTAGTTTTAATATAATAGTCTGTATAAAAAAAAAAAAAAGAAATGACGACAACAATGTTCCATCAAATCATGGTAATCTGTTTAATTTCCTGCAGGCAGCGACTGAGATGTACTTTTCTGATTCTGCTTATCTGTAATATGGCATCACACATTCAAAATCTATGGCAAGTTATCATATGATGATTAACTCCAGATGTTCTCTTATGTGGTGTGTTTGAGAATGATTATGATTACAATAACAATTAAAAGAATAAGTCATCCAAAAATTAAAATTCTATCATCATTTACCCACCCTCATGTAATTCTAAACCCGTATCATCACCGAAACACAAAATGAGAGTTTAAGCAGAATACTCTTTCTAATACAATAGAGTGACTGGGGGCTTAGGAAGTTGAGCTCTATTAAAGTAGTCCATATGCCTTGTGCACAATATTCAAAGTCTAGTGACAGCTTTGTATGACAAACAGTAAGTTGTTCATTTCGGTGTGCTCCTAAGTAATATGTCTTCAGCAGATTTGCATATAGTGCATAGGCCTAAATCTTATGGACTACTTTGATTTTGATGCTGTCATATTTGGAGATTGACAGCCTCAGTCTAACACTGCATAGGAAAGAGCAGAGTGAACATTTTTCAAAATGTTTCCTTCTAAAGCAGTTTTCCATTGAAGAAAGAATGTCTAAAATAACCAAACAGACTCAAGCAAACACAAACATCTATTAAAATACTTTTTTTTGTAAAGTTATACATTACAATAATATTTCCACTATTTTCTCATCAAATACAATTTTTTATATATATATGGATACCACCTTCTGCAAACAACAGTCACATGCTATACAAAGATATGTTAAAATCTCTGTTGAAAAAAAGTGTCAGCTCTAAATAAACAATTGGTGTCACTGCGGCCCATCCCGTTCTGTCCTAAAGCTGTATCTTATCAGAGTATCTGTACTAACCACCTCCACCCTGGGGCAAAGTCTTCAGAAGCAATAAAATATTTATTTTCTAGACTAGAGCAAACAGATTCACTGTTTTCATTCAATGAGTGTTGCATACAGCAACAGTACTACTAACTGCAGTGAACCTGCTAAAATTGACACACACACACACACACACAAATCCTAAAAGTTTATCCAGTGATTAGACATTTACAAAACTAATACATAACTCAATCACATTAGTTTAGACGGTAGAAGCAGTTAAATGCTAACTGCCCTTCTACAGTAGCTGAACATTTCATCCTTCCTGGATTAACGATGAATGACACGGTTTAATCACCAGTTTAATTTGAAAAATGTTTCCTCTTTATGAAAGGGATGTGTTTGTTGAAGGATTTTTGGTGATTATCCATGTTTCTCTGAAAAAGAGGGAACAGTTTACTCCTCTGATCAAAGCACAGACCTATTAAAAAAACAAATTGTATTTTTGTTTTGTTTGTTTGTTTTTATACTCAACATAGCATCATAAAAAAATGCAACGTCTACCACAACTCTGGTCACGTCAGTTGTGGTTTCAAAAAACAGTCAAGTCAGCTTACATGAAAATATTGGTTATTTAACTAAAATAATTAAATAATTTATTTTTATGTAGAGCATTTTGCCTTAATTCATACAGAACAATACAGAGAGCAATCAGGAAGCAAAGTGGGAAAGATAAAGAGAGAGAGAGAGGACAGGATAGGAAATGACCAGGAGCTGGGACTATATGTCAGAGCACTATGTGGAGAACTTAATTTATGACACTCTCTGCTTGCTCTACTTCACTATCAATCCCACAATCCCCTGCGCAAGCGTGTCAATTAGCTCCCATAAAGATACATACAGTAATCATCAAATTACACTCTGCTATTTTCAAACTGTGACTGGCTTAACTGGAGGTCAGCACTTAGCGTTGTGTTTTGTTGTTGTTGTTTGTAATACATTAATTTAAAAAATTAAGACCCTATGTTCTGTTCCATTCAGTCGTGTTCTGTCTCTGTCTGTTCATTTGTGTCACCTGCGACTACTCAAGCATGTCCATCTAGCAGAGCATTCAGAACTTTCTCCAGGTTGTTAGGGATATCTCTCCCTGAGGTCAAAGTTGTCTTGCACCCTCAAGTATCAGAAGTACATTACGCTTGAGTATGATAACAAATTAATTGGATCATTTCCTGGTTAAGTCTCCACCTCAACTATTTGGCAATCTCATTGCAAGGTCTTTTTATGTTTGGCATGGCTCTGAAGACTATTCCCTTGATACAAGAGGTCTGCTTGTAAACTAAAAGCGATATGACATATAGTTAAAATCACCCATGGTTCATTAAAAAAAACTTTCCAGGTTCCCATGAATGCTAAGAAAAAGTGCAAACTGACTGGGGCTCTACAAATAGTAAACAAATAGTCTGGTTGAGGCATAGTATAATTTTTCATATGCCTTTCATATTTGGCTTACCTCTTGATTCACAAACTCTGTTATGTCTGCTACTACCAGGCTGATATGTTAAGTCATTATGACTGTGGTCATAGGTGCCGATTTATGTTTCTGCCGGTGGGTGCCCAGTAACTCCCCTCCCCTTTTTTTATGTTTTAGTTTCATCCTTACAGCTACATTACAATATTAGTATCGTACTACTATTATATTTTAGACAAATCCGCACTTAGTTTTAGTATTCCCCATTTGTCTTGTGGTAGAATTTTTGTTAATAGAGTCAGAAGTTCAGCTGTGCTCTAATTATCAGCGGTTCGAATCTGCCTTTGCATAGTTTTTTTTTTTTCTCATTAAGATCAAAGAAGTTTATTTATGATTGTATATCAATAACAGGGACAAATTTGTGTGCATTTTGATAGTGACTTCGCTGGAAAGAAGAGTCTAGCGAATTGCGATAAATTGACGCGCATGTATGTACACAAGTCACCATTCCTCCACTTATAACAGCGGTAACACAGCATTTCAAAAACAACACGTTCCAGCGCCAGATCGCTTATTATTTAACTCAAATGAACGTCAACTGGATGTTTCATTTGAATTCGACCAAAAACAAGCACACTCTTTTCATGAGTGTTGTCGTGCTCTCGCTGAAATCTGAAGATAACGTTACCTAAAGGTAGCCTACACTGTGTTATTTCGTCAGTCAGTCATGAACGTCAGGTGGTTAAAAGCTTCTGGCAACTTTAAATCCAGGAAAGAAGACCATTTTAGGGACAGGGCAAGGACAGTTTGAGTTCTGATTCTGAATCTGAGCGAGCACGAGAGTGAAGGAAATCCGACTGCAAGTTGAAAGCTTTGTGCTCGCTCAACACTGTATGCGCTCTCAACGCGCTCTCGACTTTTGTCATTAAAATAACGTCATAGAAATGGCCTTAAAAGTGCCCTAGAACTTTTTTTAAAAAGATGTAATATAAGTATAAGGTGTTTCCTGAATGTGTCTGAAGTTTCAGCTCAAAATACCCCATAGATTTTTTTTAATTCATTTTTTAACTGCCTATTTTGGGGCATCATTATAAATGAGCCGATTCAGAGCTACTGGCCCTTTAATTCTCGTGCTCCACGCCCACGGAGTGCACGCGCTTGCCTTGAACAGTGCATAAACAAAGTTTACACAGCTAATATAACCCTCAAATTGATCTTTACAAAGTGTTCGTCATGCATGCGGCATGCATGCATCGGATTATGTGAGTATAGTATACTGTTATATTGTTTACATTTGATTCTGAATGAATTTGAGGCTGTGCTCCATGGCTAACGGCTAATGCTACACTGTGGGAGAGATTTATAAAGAATGAAGTTGTTTATATATTATACAGACTGCAAGTGTTTAAAAATGAAAATAGCAACGGCTCTTGTCTCCGTGAATACAGTAAGAAACGATGGTAACTTTAACCACATTTAACAGTACTTTAGCAACATGCTGACAAAACATTTAGAAAGACAATTTACAAATATCACTAAAAATATCATGATATCATGGATCATGTCAGTTATTATTGCTCCATCTGCCATTTTTCGCTGTTGTTCTTGCTTGCTTACCTAGTCTGATGATTCGGCTGTGCAGATCCAGACGTTATGCCTGCCCTTGTCTAAAGCCTTTCATAATGTTGGGATCATGGGCTGGCATATGCAAATATTGGGGCGTACACCCCGACTGTTACGTAACAGTCTGTATTATGTTGAGATTCACCTGTTCTTCGGAGGTCTTTTAAACAAATGAGATTTATATAAGAAGGAGGAAACAATGGAGTTTGAGACTCACTGTACTGTATGTCATTTCCATGTACTGAACTCTTGTTATTTGACTATGCCAAGATAAATTCAATTTTTCATTCGAGGGCACCTTTAAATAAACTATAATATATATATTAGGGGTGTCGAAATATACCGGTATTGACGATAACCGTGATATTCAAAGCATGAAATATGGATATCGTGTTAATTTAATTTAGGGTGTGACGATTATACCGTTATTGATGATAACCACGATATTTAAATTGAATAGGACGCTTATGATATCATGACATGTAAATACTTCAGTGCCAGTACCTGGTTGAGCTCTCAGGTGGCAGTATTGCACCTTAACGCTGATGCCTGTCAAACAAGAAGAAGACGCAGCGTGCAGCTATTCCGAGCGGGAGAGTGAGAGGCTCTGTCTGCACCCGAAAAAAGTAAATAAGCTTGACAGTATGGGAGTTATTTGCCCTCTAAATTCAAGATACACGGGCATTTTTTGCCCTAACAATTTTTTGTCATTATATCATATCATAAGATGTAGTTGTTTTACAATATCACATGAGCAACGTGTTATTTCGCCAACGAAAATTAAAAAATCATGAACAGCAGAACAAAGCCCCATGCAACAGAAATGTTTTTGTTATACTGACTGAATCCGCGTTTAGAACGAATGAATCTGAGCTTCGTTCCTGAATGAATCAGTCATTTGAACAAATCGGTTGACTCACTCATTAAGACAGTGACTTGGTGCCACCTACTGGCAGTTTAGTTTAGTTTCATATTTAAGGGACATTAAAAAGTTAAAATTAGAAAAAAAAAAAAAAAATTTAAATATTAAATTAAATTTATGTAGACAAATTGTAAATGCTGTGTAAATATATGTCACTTCTCATTCTGTGTCACCTCTGTATTACAAAGATGGATTTTGTTGATAATGATTTCATTTGATCATTTGATTGGAAACACCCATAATGTATAGGCTACTATGCTAGTATTCATTTTTATTTCTTCAGGTCTTAAAAAAAGCTTAAATTTGACTTTAAAAAATGTGCAGCAACCCCCCCCTACTTTACTTGTTAAAATCCATGGAGAATATCTCGTAATTTTCTGTGAGTGCTCGACCATGATCGGCGCCTATGACTGTGGTCACTACATCTGTCCGGATTCCTCTGACCTCTAGAGTACCAAGATTTTCTGTTCTCATTGCAGCCACAGGCTACATTTCTTGTCCTTCCCATGTTTGTTTTCATGAGTATCCAACAGCTGCTATTTCAAGTAGTTCAAGTAGATGCAAAGTCCACAGTATGTAGCTTAGACTGGGTGAGTCATCTTTAAGTTGACTGACTGATATGTAAACCATCTAAAAAGATTTGTGCTCTGGTACTTTGCTGTCCTATCTCTCTCCCAAACATGCAGCTTTTGGCTTTTCAAAATTTCCTAAATCTTACGCAGAACTGAGGAGACTTTAATTTTCAGACTAGACTGAGCAGGCCTCTAAACCATTTGATTCAGATAAAGCCCCAGCAGGCACGTGGGGTGGGGGTTCTGGGCTCTCAAGCCATTGTACTTTTTTTAAATGAATAAAAAGTGCCCCTCTTAAAAATTAACAATAATATTATGGTAAGGAATCGGAAAATTGGAAAATTTTTCTATTAATTTACTCTATATAAATTTCTTCTTTCTCTTTTCCTATCTGCAGTCAGACATTCTGAGACCTTGTTGCCATAACGCAATGCTACGGGGTGTGTCTTGCTTCAACTTCACTGACAGATGGGCATTCTGACACCATTCCATTTTTTTTTTTTTAATCAATCTGCTCAATGTAAACAAACAAAATATGCTACAAGGAGTTTGCCAGTAGTTGCATATTCACATCGGTACTGAAATTTTAAAAATGTGATGCTTTGAGCACTGTTGAGCAGATTCGTAAACGCCTCTGATTGGCCACTGTGTTCACAGCTCATCAGATATGTCTGTGATTGGCTTCAATGATCAATGCTTCAAAAACGTTACAAATAGTCATCAATGATGCTTTTCACCTAGCGCTTACACAGACATATGGACCAGTCCGCTGATAGAAGCCTGCTTTCAAACGCTCCCGCTCCTGCTTTCAAAACACTTTCAAATTCAAACACTTCCGTGTGCTTTCAAACACTCCCGTGCATTGATCATTGTAGCCAATCTCAGCACTTTCTTACCGAAGTTGGTACTTTTGACAAATCTAGTCATTAACAACTAGTGGTTTGGTATACAGCAAATAGATGTCATAGATATGACAGCCATAATGTTAGAATCTTGCATTGACACTAAGGTTTTGCATTCCATTAGAAGTTTTTGAGATATCATGGGGGGTTTATGAGCTTGTGCCAGAGATCAGAAAAGTAAAAACGTGCTGCAGTATCTGTTTCATTGAGAGAAGAGAGAGAGGACTTGCATGTTCTGCCACAGGGAGTATGTTTAGAGATTTGACAGTCCATTCAAACAGCCTTCAATTAAGATTGGGGTCTGAACCTGAAAACTCAACAGTCACCCTCAATATTCAATTGTGTGTCTGTACTTCCTTCATATAGAACAAAGTCACATCGGGTATTTACATCCAGTACATCTGATAAGGCATGATCTGAGCCTGCCTCTCTGACTTTTCAGCCAGATCAACTCTCACTGAAAGAAGTCTGTGCTTAAGACAGCTGGCCCTCATGCCCAGACTCCTCATATGAGATCATGGGCCATAAAGCCAGCATTTGCGTTCATCTTAGCTGTCAAATCCTCAACCTCTTTTGCCTGCACAGTTGCAGCAAGATCCTGCTTATGTCATCTAGGTTGAGGAAGAAGCCTTCTATGTCATTTGTTCCAAAAGACGCATAAGTGACCCTCACTTGCATTGCTTATCCACCTTATTCCTACACCCCATGATGCTTTGCGCAAATTATGGGTGTAACTTTCGTCAAACTGTAAACAATCAGTGAAAGGCTCACTCTATGAACACAATAATATGCTTTTTTTTTTTAAACTGGGTACAATGAGTACATCACCTTTCAACCATCGAACATTAAAAGGACATTTAAAAGTGTAAAAGCATCAACAAGGTACTTTCAACTGACCATGAATAACCCCAAAAGTAGAATAAACCCCGTTATTTTCACAGCAGTAGTGGACGGGTTAAATATCACTGTAGTAATTATATATTTGTATTATGTAACATACGTTGCCTTAAAGCTGCTGTAGGGAGTTTTGAGAAAACCTTGACTTAGCCTGAAAATTTGAACAAGCACAACTCACAGGTCACTCCCCCTTGCTCTATGCTGTGCTACAGCCCTCCCTCCACAGCTCCTCCCCCATCACAACGGAGCCTGCCGTGAACGCGCAGGCTAGTAAGGCGGATAAACAGTTATGGCACATTCACTGGTACAGACGAAACATCATCAATATGATTTACACTGACTATGGCCTGCCCATACTTTGACTACAAACTTGGTATGCGGCTAGAGGTTTGACACCGAGTCAATGGGCTCACCGGTAATCTTGAATTTTAACGCCTGTATGCGCTGGTGCTGTGCATGAGAGGAGCGTGATCAGCGCGCACGCGAGCTTGATTGACACTGCTAAGACACTCCTCCTGGCTCTGACTGGTTGTTTCTTACCGGGAGTGGTGCATTTCTGCAAATGGCAGTAGGACCACTGGGAGGAACCAGAGGAGCTTTATTTTTTTCACAGATTATCTGTCTCATATTCTACTGTCAGGACATAATGACAGGTTTAACAAATATGTAAAAAATACATATTTACATAAATATACATAAATACATACAAGTTACCTACTGCAGCTTTAATCAAAACTGTTCATTAACTTCAGCACTGTGTGATACTATTTCAAACTATTTCAAAGAGTCATCCATCATTTTGACAGAGAATAAATTATATTTACCTGTGAAAACAAACCTGGAAAGAGACGTGAGGATTTGAGGAGCAAAGCGAGAGGTTCTTTGTACATTCCTGTGAATTATTAATGGGGTATAATGTAAATTAAATTGGGAGGACAGACCACAAATGTGCAGTATTTGTTGTCCTTTTTCATGCTATTACAGCAGAATGCAAATGGAAAAAAGAAAATAATCAAGGAAAAAGAGGAACAAAAATGCAGCGACTGAAAAAAGCTCTGGCCATAGATATTCTTGTTATAACATGTCACGTTAAAATACCAAGCGTTACGTTATTCTCATGATGTCTGAAAATAAAACATGAAGGAAAATTGACAGCTCATTCAGTCAAACTGGCGGTTAACCTAAGCTTTATTTGTACGGCAACCTTATGCTTTGAAACGATTTGTTTCAGTCTTTTTGAATGGAAGTTCCCCAAACCAGAAGTGCCACCCATAATTCAAAACAGTAGGCTCATCAAAAATAAGGTGGTAAGGTTAAACAGTTCATGCAGGTTGTATGATTTCCTTTAGCCTTAAGAGCACAATCATGACCAAGACAAGAGGAAGGTTTAATGCCCAACCTGTGGAGGATGACTGCCTTACAACTGATGCATAAATTATATTATTTCTAGTTTTAGACATGCTAATGTAAATAAAACTGTAAATACAATGAGCTACAAATAACCATAAGCTATACTGCCCTCATAACTTTCCATAGACCAGTGAGCCTAACCTGCTGTCAGAGACAAAGGAGATGAATGCAACTAGTAAACATCTAGACCATTATAGAATGATATAACAAGTTAATTGTTGTTGTTGTTGCGTTTCTCTATTAAATGTAAACCTCTATTAGTGGTATCCAGACCACATTAAGATAATAATAATTGTTTGCTCTGAGATATGTAATGTACTGTTTGTAAATGGGCAAAAGTCGTTATACAAGTGAATACAAATACACAGTTAAAACAATAAGCTGGAGTTTGGTGTGTAATACAGTATTATTAAATGAATCATATAATTGTGTTTTGTGTGTGGGAAGTGTCGGAAAATCTGGAGTCTCTATTCAGGCGCCACCAGTCTCTACTCAGGCGCGCAGATGTGATATCTGAGCGAGAGCGCGCGCTTCCAGTTTTGTGCAAGGGAATCCGTCTGTGAGCGGAGAGATTGCTCGCACAATTGATGCGCTCTTGACATTTTTCAATATAATAACGCCATAGAACCCACATTAAATTAAATATTAACGTGAGAAGAAAATCGTGTCTGAATTTCGCAATTTTGTATTGGTTAAAACAAATGGAGAATATCTCATTTTTCTGTAGGTGCTCGACCATTTACGGGTGTGGCGCTTGATCGCCGCTGTTCGTTGGAAATAGGGCTGTCATGATATTGGATTTTTCACACTACGGTTATTGTAGCCAAAAAATATCACGGTATCGATATATCGCAATATTTATAGAATCCTTGGGGGGAAAATTTTATCAGTCTAAATAATTTTTACTTTGTTTATTTAGTTTTTCTCTTCCAGGGTTGCTGCACATTTTTTTAAGTCAAATTTAAGTTTTTTCAAGACATTACGGAGTTTTTTTACATTACGGCTGTTTCCAATCAAATGAAATCATTATAAACAAAATCCATCTTTGTAATACAGAGGTGACAGAATGAGAAGTGACATTAATATATTTACACAGCATTTACAATTTGTCTACATTAATTTAATATTTAAATACATTTTTCTAATTTTAACTTTTCAATGTCCCTTAAATATGAAACTAAACTAAACTGCCAGAAGTTAGCAGCAAGTCAATAGTTGTGTCCCAAATGACGCACTATACACTACACACTTATACACTATGTACTTGTGCACTATGCACTCATCCATGAGGGGGTGAATTATATAAGGTTATTTTGTCATTTAACAACAGAGTCCGATCCTCCCTTCCCCTCCACTACGTAATTAAAGCTGCTACAGTTGAGTGCATGAAGTATCCAACATTCCACACTTAGTTTTTTCTGTTAATTAAGTGCATCATCCGGTAATTTAAAGTGCACTTTTTCTTTTTGGAATTTTCTGTGTGAACGCACTACTCACACTATACTTAAAAATTTCATAGAATAGTGCATAAGTACGCGAATTGGGACGCACCTACTGTCTTAATGAGTGAGTGAGTCAAACGATTTGTTCAAATGACTGATTCATGACTTCATTCAGGAACGAAGCTCGGATTCATTCGTTCTAAACGTGGATTCAGTCAGAATAATAAAAACATTTCTGTTGCATGGGGCTTTGATCTGCTGTTCATAATTTTGAAATTTTTATTGGCGAAATAAATAAAAAACAAACAATATTAACAATACTGTGTCTAAAATGTAACTCACATTGTTCATTTAACAAGTTGAAGGAACATTGCATTTGTGCTGATTTGGGGAAAATGGCACTTTTGCTCATGTGATATTGTAAAACAACTTCATCTTATAATATGATATAATGACAAAAAATTGTCGGGGCAAAAAATGCCCATGTATCTTGAATTTTGAGGGCAAATAACTGCATGCATAGCTACATCACACTGAGTAAGACGAATAAAGAAAACGCGGTACTTAAAATAATCACCCTTTATTTAAATATATGAACACAGAAAATCGCTGTTAACAGGTTAATATAACATTTCCCATTCCATGACTAGTAAAATAATCACAACTTACTCTCTGTAAAATGGAGTATTCTGCAGGGTGATGGACACTGAGGTGGGTGAGAGGTTGATGGTGTTGCCACCCTTCGCACTGACTCTAGCTAGGCAAATCCTGCGGATTGGGCTGTCTAAGGAGCCGAAAAACTCCCATACTGTCGAGCTTATTTACTTTTTTTTGGGTGTGAAAAATTGTGACACCCCTAGTTGGAAATATTTAACATCAGGATGGATGATTTTATGCTTTAAATCATTGATTTGGGCAGCTTTGAGCAGCTCTTGAGGTTCTTATCCAGTATGGAAGATGAAATCCTTGCTGGTGTAGTTGTGTTTACCGACTTTGATGAGGCCTGCTCTTTGCGCTGTCCACTCAGTTGTCATCAGCGGGAAAACCTCTCTCTATGATTGCGCTGGTTGGTGATTTTCACAGCTAGAATATGACGGCTGCACAAATAGATTTTTAAATGCTCACAGTTTTTATTATATTTCTTACTGTGTGTGGCAGGAGGGGCGTGGTTCAGCGGAGTCTGCAGCGGGAGAGAGAGGCAGGAGAGTGGGTTAAGCGCAAAGAACGAACACCTGTCTCTTGTTTCAGTAATTGGCATGGAGAGAGTATTTGACGCCAGGAGAAGCAGGAGCGTGTGAGAGAGAGAAGGACTACTGACTGCTGCATTACCAGATGACAACGGAGTTTATTGTTTATGCCTTTTTGACCGCACTGTGCCTGTCTGCACACATTTTTGTTGTTGTTTTGAATTATAATAAAAGCAGTCAGTAGTCAAGCCGACCCTGTCCTCTTCCTTCCTTACATCGAACATTGTTACACTGTGGTATTGTAATTTCAGGGATGAAAAAAAATTACAGACATAAATGAAATGCGGGACACTACTTAAGCCTTGCGGGACAAAGCTCTTAATTTCGGGACTGTCCCGCAAAATGCGGGACGGGTGGTCACCCTACTTTAGACTTATGTTTACATTTTAATTATTTGAGTTTTCCATGGTTGTTGACATTTCTGTCTTAATAACTTAGGGGATTATGATCAGAGGAAGGTTAAGTTTAAAATAAAAATGTTTAAATGTAATATATTTTTCTCCTGATCCTTATTTTAAAATGGGTCATAAAAAATATCAATAATTATCGATATTGACCGATATGAAGCACTGATATCGTGATACAGTTTTCAGCCATATCGCCCAGCCCTAATGTGAACGTTCGGCACGTTATACAGTATTTTGGGACAGGGGCACCAGAACTGCAAGTGCTAGAATGTTCACCATAGCACGATTCTACGATCTCTCTTCAAAGGCAGATCATGGAGGCATTTTAATCATTCAAATCGTCATATATTGCACACCCCTAATTCAGTTAAATGCTTATTCAGGGTTATTGCAGAAAGCAGTGTTCTGAAACATCATACAGTATAAATGCAAACAAAGACATGTAAAATAAGTCTGTGATTTCCCCAGAGTGTGTATGTGAAGTTTTAGCTCAAAATATCCCACAGATATTTTTTTATTACATGTTAAAATTGCCACTTTTTGGGGTTGAGCAAAAATGCACCATTTTAGTGTGTCCCTTTATAAATGCAAATAAGCTGTTGCTCCCAGCCTAGAGCTTACACTCCGAGCTCTGCTGACAGAACAATCTCAATGTAGCTGTGTTCATTTCGAACCAGAGTCTGAAAATGATGCATACAGAGCCAGAGAATGTATGCTGCATGGAGACAGAACAGGTATCGCTCAGTTTAATTGCGGTTATAACTTATGTTGTTATCTTGCTTTTATCAACTATTAGTACAAGCCTCTTGTACCAGACATCGTCTGATGGCCAAATCATTACTGAAGAGTTTTATGAAGTTTATTGTACATCACACAAAACATTTTCACTCAAGAAAAATCACCATAAGAGCTGAATAAAACAGTACAAGAAGTGCACATTAAAGTCTATATCTATAATATCTATAAATAAGTCTATTACCTACAGTATAAACTCTCTCTCCCTTGTGAATTACACTAAAACACTCATTACAATTAACAGTAAACAAATATATATAGACCTTATGCCTTTTCAGGGGTGCTTAATAAACTGGTAAACTTTATATCTGTAAAACATCTCCGATGGACTGTAATAAAGTACACGCTCTCCCTTTCTGCCGTGACTAGTATCGCTCCGGAGAGGATGAATAACAGTTTGTACTGATCCATCCTTGTAATAACTTCAACCAGTGTCCTCAGTGACTCAGATGGCGGGAGTCTATGGAGCCTCGTATGTTCGTTGGTACATCCAACAACAGGACATTTCACTAGTAATGTTTTTGGCACAGACATTTTATATCTCTAGCTGATACAGCAAGTAAATAGAAATGGTGGACTGTGTTTCTCACTCAGAATGGTTTCTAGGCTAACGGGGCAGATCGTCACCAGTCATGGGCGGAGGTTTCCCTTCTCTTACATAGGAGTAGGGGAAAATATAGTGTTCCGAGAGAATGACAATGATAAATGGGGATTATAAAAAAAGTATTGGGTGGACTTTTACCATTAAAGGCTGGTTGTTTACACACACTGTGGACACACATCTGTGTTCAAACACCTTATAAAAGTGAATTTTGCATAATAGGTCCCCTTTAAGCAGCTTTCTCGCAATAAGTTGTTTTTTGGTGTGCATGCAAGTGTACTCACTGCACACATGTACAAATAAACACTAGTAGCTGTTCCTATTACACTATACAACCATTTAATCTGCATCAGTCTTGAAACTAAACAAACCAACATTCACATATTTAACAAGTATAAATCTGTTGTTGCTATTGAAATGACAAAAAAATGCTATAAACATTTGTCCTCAGAACAAAAACAAACAAACAAAAAAATGCAATTAGTGGGTAATGTCCTGCTCATAAATACCCAGTGGTTTTATTAGAAGTCTTTGCCTGACCTTTCCATCATGGATAATTATTATAGAGGTCAACCCCCTGGGATCTGCCAGCAAAACTACATAAAATAACTAAATAACATTACTACACCGCTACAGCACACATCCACAAAATGGAGAGAAGGTATGAATCTGGGAGAAACTGAATGTAAATGAGAGGAGCGATTTAAGAAATAAACTTAAATAAACTGCTGTGCAAGTGCATTCTACCAAGTAAAATTTTGTGAATTTAGTACAGAATAAATTCAAAGACTAGTTTATCAGTATCGCTGGAGAGTAGAGTTACATTCATCTCATGGTAAATAAATCACCTCAGCCATGGTAATTTAGGTGACTGCAGAGTCATTTCCCACATCCTACATCAACCTCATGGGCCACATTTGAGCTGCAGTGCTGTCTGGACGGCTAGAGCTGCAATTACTCTTAATAAAGAATGAGCCATAAAATACTACACTCCCCATCATAGGACATTATGGCCCTCAGCTGAAGTGTCAGAAAGGGTAAAATATTCAGGTTCTTGTCTAAAAAATACTGTCACTTAAAAATAGACTCATTATAGTTTCCTACAGAATTCACAATCCACCTTTCAATTTATATATACAGGGGAGAACAAAATGATATAAAATTGCTGAATTTATAGAATATATGAAAGTGAAGAATTTATACAAATATTATAAGTGATTTTTTTTTATTATTTATTTAGTACTGCCCTTAAGAAGATAAAGATAAATGATAAATAATAATAACACTTAAATAATAATAACAATTTTATACTGATCATCCTGGTTACAAGTTTACAATCTCTTGCTTCTTAATAAAGTGTGCTGCCTTCTTGAGCATTAATGAATGTCTGCACCTTTTGTAATAGTTGTCCTCAGTGTGAAAAGTTGGTTCTCAACATATAGCCATTCTTGGGAAGTCAAGAGCTCAAATGTGCATATGCTGGAAAACAAAATAATGTATAGGAAAATGTATTTGCAAGGCAAAGCAAGAATTCATGCATAACTAACAGAAAACATACAAACTGTCACTGATCATTCAATAAACACCATAATTAGAACCACCTTTTGAACAGGATCATTTCTTTAAATTCAGTTATCATTTTGTATTGACAGATAAGTGAAATATCGTGAAGTCACTAGGAAATTCAAACTGGCAATTATTATTTATGGAAAATTACAGAGTTTGTTACAAATGATTTATAAAGAACACATCTCTTTTTTTAATTAATGTGCCCTCACAACGACAACTCTTCTCTAATGGTGTGAGTGCTGGTCAATAATCCCTCCCCTCCAGCAACCAGTCACTGACATGAGATCACAGCAATTAGCAAACGATCACGATCCTCGATGGACAAAATCAAATCCTGCTCTACTACATTTTTTCTCATTCAAGAATCTGTTTCACTCATAACAATAGGGAAGAATAGATGAACACAACTTTGGTTCCAAGTGAACTTTAATTAGGGCAGTAATTAAAACAAAAAATGACTTTTTTTTTTTTTTTACGATTCTGCATTATTTTGAATTATAAACTTCTTGGAGATTCTGCAAGGAGTATACAAACATAAGCACTCAACTGTGTATATATACTGTATATTTTAGACATTAGGAACATTCCAACATTAGAAAAAAAATTGCTAGCAATGTGCATCTCTAACAATATGTCATATGGGCAATCAATCAGTAATCAATCATTCAATTCATTTCGATACAGACATGACAAAAAAATAGAGAGCAACCTATATGTTGACCATGCAATTCTTGAAATGCCTGCTAGATTTACTGGTCAATACAATATTACAAAACCAATATTCAATTAAGGAAAATGCTTCTATATCAGGAAAAATATCAGGGAAAAAAATGATTATCTGTCGATCTCTACTAAAAAAGAACCAAAACTTGCAGTTCAATAAATGAGTCAGATGTTGATTCAGAAAAAGCTTCACAACCAAGGTAAAATATGATTTATTTTGCTGTGTTGCTTAAGATTCAGCAGAGCAGGTAAAGCCTGATATCATAGCCAGTTCAGCCCTATAAGCAGACACAATTCTGGGAAAACCTGCAGTGAGATCAAAAGCGATTTCTGCCATGCTGAGATTCATTAGTTCATTAGTCTTGAATAGACACCAGACTAATGAACTAATGAATTCAACTAATGAAATTTAAAATCACCCCTGAAATGCATAGCTTGATTTTCAGCATGTGTTTTACTGGCTAGAATGGATAGATGTGTTTCCAAATATTTTACTTTTTCTAGATTAATAAGGGAAAACACACTTGGCTTGCTGTCTGTAAAGGAGGGGCTTGAGCATGAGGCTCAGCAAGAGTTGTCCAGAGCTGCATCTGAATATGCCTTTTTCCATAACATATAAGAGGGCAAAAAACAGTGTTTGAGCCGAGTACTAGTATGTCAGAATTTATAGTATTCTTAAAACGGTAGGTGAAAAGAACTCAGATGATTGTATTGATGAGGCAGAAAGAGAATCCAAATGCACACAGTTTAATAACAAAAGGCAAAAAATACAGACACTCCAAACCTGGAAACTGGCAAATAGTGCACACAAAGAAACAGAAACATAATCCAAAGACCACGAATGAAGGAACAAGACATCCAGGTACCCCAATGGAGGAACTAAATACAAACAACAACTCATGACCCATGACTAAAACACAAGAGCTTAAATAGGCAAACTGAAACCAGTAAATGATCAACAGGTGGGAGAAATTAAACCATTATGAGTCAAGGCACAGGATTGTGGGGAATGTAGTTCATAATGGGAGAACAACAAAGTCGGAATGAGTGCCCTCTGGAAGAAGGCATGTGCACTCCAGCTGGTGAACGTGACACCCCATTTACTATCCCATTAGGCTATGGGAGAGGATTTATGATGGTCACATGTAACAACATGGTGGATGTAGTACGTCCGAACTTCACACATACACATAATACTATACATAATACTATATAGAACATACTTTTTCAAAGGTCATGAAGTTTCAAACCAGATGTGGTACCTACTATACAATATGCAATTTCGGAAACAGTGCAGGACTCCAGACTGCGACTAAAATGGTAGTAACAATGTGAAAAACCCTAACTGAATTATTGTAGTCCATATACTAAAGTGTCCATTCATCACAGCACATAGCTATGGTTCTCTAGTCTTCATTTATTTATTTACTTTAAAAGGAGGAATCACTACACCACCTCACTGAATCTTCATCACAGTGAAGGTCTGAAGCCCTGACTACAGTCACAGAGGCTGTCCTGAGAGTCACTATAGCAACCTAAGCTTTTGTCTCCTGATAGCAGACCAAATGTAAGATTATGAGGTCAGAACAAAGGAAATTTCCATTGTCTCAAGGCCACTAGTTTGCAACTAAATGAGTTGCTGTAGGTTAAGGAATTAAAAACCTGTTACTCTTTTTGTAATACACGTTTCTTGTATTGTGTTGTGCACTACAGCTGCTGTCTCTCAGTCATATGGAAAAATATTAAACATCTGTGCATGCCTGAGGATATGTGAATCATCCTGATGTGTTTTCCCAAAAGCACTGTTGGCCAACTATGGTCACAAGTTCCAAAATTATAGTTCCAACAAACATTTACAAACACAAACACAAATTTATGTGGTTGGACAGCTATCTCGACCTGTAGTTAGAAATATAAATTCTTGATAGAATGACATGTGGACTTCAGTAAGCAAGGTAACATGCAGTACAATCAATATCCTTTATTTAATTTATACTTCCATATTATATTTATATTTCATTCATCTTTTAGTTTCCCATTAGATTTTGAAGAGTGAGCATTTTCTCTAGAATGTGCTCCAGAACCCTGTGGGAACCCTGTGTGACGTAAGAGGGAATGAACGTTTCTATGAATCTAACATCTAAAGCAAAACAATGAAGAACAAAAAAAGTGAAGTAGTCCTTATTTAAAGCAATTATATGACATTAAAGGGTTAGTTCACCCAAAAATGAAAATTCTGTCATTAATTACTCACCCTCATGTCATTTCAAACCCGTAAGACTTTAGTTCATCTTTGGAACACAAATGAAATCTGAGAGGTTTTTGTTCCTCCATTGACTGCCTATGCAACTACCACATTCAAGCCCCAGAAAGGTAGTAAAGACATCATAAAAGTAATCCATGTGACCCAAGTGGTAAATTGTTTTTTTTGTTGTTGTTTTTTTTTGTGCAAAGCACTTGTGTCGCTTCATAAGATTGAGGTTAAACCACTAGAGTCACGTGGGTTACTTTAATGATGTACTACCTTTCTGGGGCTTGAAAGTGGTAGTTGTGTAGACTGTCAATGGAGGGACAGAAAGATTTCATTAAAAAGATCTTCATTTGTGTTCTGAAGATGAACAAATGTCTTACAGGTTTGAAACAACATGAGGGTAAGTAATTAATGACAGAATGTTCATTTTTGGGTGAACTAACCCTTTAATTTAGGATCAAACTGATTAAACACCACTTATGTGATGTCATTAACAACAGTTCTATAGTAGTCAACATTTGAAGTGGATCAAAAACCTTTCATCAAAGTCGTCCTAAAACCTTCTTTTTAGGACAACTTAGCTCTTAGGACAACTTTGATTAACTATATGATCCATTTCAAATGCTGACTACTGTATATTGTTGAACCAACATGGTTTGACCGACAGATGTGCAACAAAATTACAATGGTTTAGGGAAACAGTCGTGACTCGCTAGTTAATTTATCCAAATATGCATTTTACTAGCAGCAAGTTACATCACTGTATGGCAGTGGTTCCTAATCCTGTTCCTGGAGTATCCCCAGCACTTAGATATGTCTCCCTAATCAAACACACCTGATTCAGCTCATAAGTTCATTAGTAAAGACATCAAGATCTCAAATGAGAGGGTCAGATAAGAGATATATGAAAAATGTTTGGGGTAGTCCAGGGCTGAGTTTAACTTTTAGGCTTAAGCTTGCAAACTTCCCTAGGCACTTCCCACCGCCATTCTGAAATGCATTCAACTTCATAAAGATGGGGCGATGGAAGTATATTAGGACAGACCCTCGATCACTCGATTTTGACACAGGGAGTGAGTCTACTCAACACGTACACTTCAGGCAGATCCATAGACCACAATGCACCATGATTGTGATGTCACAGCAGACTGCACTTAATTTACTCCCAACGCACACAACTGGCATTATTTGGACATTTAAGCGCATTTAATATTTGTAGTTACCAAAGCTGACTGTTTTTTTAACATAGTTATAGTTTATTGTATTGTTATAATTTTTGTTTGTGTATTTTTTAATATTTTATATTTAATATAAATATATTAATATATTCATATTTAATATTTGTTTATATTTAATTTTTAACAGCCCAGGCATAGATACAGGCCTACAGAATGACGTGTAAAACAAATTCATAAAGAAAAAATGTAAATAAATCAGCTCCATAGCAGATTCCCAGTGATCAAGGGATTAGGGCATTCAATTAAAGGGATAGTTCACCAAAAAAATGAAAAATCTGTTATCATTTACTCCCATTCAAGTTGTTACAAACCTGCATAAATTTCTTTGTTCTGCTGTACACAAAGGAAGATATTCGGAAGAATGTTTGTAACTAACCAGATCTCGCCCCTCATTGACTACCATAGTAGGAAAAAAAAAATACATAACTGCTTGGTTACATACATTCTTCCAAATATCTTCCTTTTTGTACAGCAGAACAAAGAAATTTATACAGGTTTGGAACAACTTGACAGAATGTTCTTTTTTTTGCACACCCGCATTCGATTGATGTCAGAGTTTGGTTTGTTTGGATGATGTGAATGCTGTCTTCTCGGGTGGTCTGGGATACGGTTTATGTGAACTCCGGTACGGTTCGCTGCTGATATGAATGCAATTGTACTAAATCACGGAAGTGAACCGCTATTAATATAATTTGATAAAAATGTGTGTTTGTGTGTGTTTTACTCACTTTCCTGACAAGACTGACTGACCCACTGCAAGCAGCACCCTTAAAGTCCCCATGAAATCAAAAGTTTTTTGGCTTTTAGTATGAATATGTTAGCCTTACTGTTATCTATAAGGTAGTGTGTTCCAAAACAATGACAAAATTTGCATTTAGAAGATATACGCATTCAAAACTTACAGTGTCTCACTTCCACCAATACAGATCAATGATTTTGATGACATCACTCTACACTTCAACTTCTCATCAGATTTTCTGTCCAATCAACTGCTCTCTAGAATCTAAAGCGTCCTGCCCCCTACACTATAAATAGACGTTGAAGCTGTGGTTGAATCAGTCACTTATTCACACAATTACTATTTTCTATAGGGTAAATGGCATATAGTGCACTATACGGTATAAGAGATAGAGAATGTTTCAGACAGTGTAAATATGCCTTCCATTGGGGCAAATAAGTCTGGTTTCATGTTAGTGTCACGCGAACCACTGCAGTGCACACACAGTCTACTCCGGTCCAGAGACATGATAGCACAGAGCAGAACATATGTGCGATTTAGGGAAATGGCCATTAACATGAAACATTTAGGTGCAAAATTACAGAATAGCTCAAAATAGATAGCTGTCCAGAAGCAAGTCATTTATGGCCAGGTTCTGTTTCACTGTTTTGAATCAGACATAACAAGTGTTTTAGTTTGAGAAGCCCTGAAAGACTAACGTCAAAAATGTAGTAATGTGTTTTGCTTGAACACTTGTGATCAGATCAAGCAAAACACGCCTTAAAGTGCCCCTATTATGGATTTTTGAAAATTACCTTTCATGTAGTGTGTAACATAGCTCTAAGTGAATGAAAACATCCTGCAAAGTTTTAAATCTGAAAGTGCACCGTATATAAAGTTATTGTCTCTCAACAGTTAGAGTCGACTCTGAGACAATTAAACGAGTCGTTTGTAAAACGAATCCCAAGCTGTTTTGTTGTGACGTCAAGACAAAACATTAGCATATTGCCCACCCATTTACTTTCAATATGTGAAGAATCAGTGGTTAGCAAATGTCTAGAAACGTGACAATTGTCAAGAAATGTGTCAAATGTTTGTCGTTGTTATTACTTGGAGTTATGATAAAGAACAGGTCAGTACGGTGGTGTACAACTGCAGTGCTGTATCAATACATTTCTGCATTGGGCTAATGCATATACCATGACTGTTTGGGTGTTTACCACCGAGCTGTGGGCTAGGTTCGCTTACATAAACATAAAACAACTAATTTCCTCTTCGAGCCTTTATTTTTAGAACAGAGCGGAGAACCATCATTATTATAATATAATGTAAGTGATGCAAGCACTGTATACTGTACTCCGTGTTAACCAGCAGAAGTCATCTGACCAATCACGGCAGATTAGTGTCACGCAAGGGGGGGGGGTGGAAAAATGAATCGTTGAGTGAATCGTTTGGGTGTCGTTGAGCAAATAAGGTAAAAATAAATGCACATTATAAGACAATGAAAGTGTTTTTTGACCTTGCATGCATGTAAACCTGTTGTTGGGGACTCCCAAAACAAAAATAGGAACATTTCCAATGCCATAATAGTGGCACATTAATGTCAGGTGTAAACAGAGAGAGAGAGAGAGAGAGAGAGAGAGAGAGAGAGAGAGAGAGAGAGAGAGACTGCCTGTTTTATAAATGATGGTGCAAAGAGATGTGAACAGTGGAAGTATAATGTTGCAGTTCACCAGAAGCACACAAGCACATCTGCTTTGATGATCTGCTTTAAGAGGAAGCCAAAAGCCTTCATCTCTCCATTTGTTCAATTACTGTCATATTGTTATCTCCCATCAAAAATCCACCAACTACCACTCTCTCCCCTTTAAAAGACAAGAATCCATTCTTCCCCATTAAATAATATTATCCAAACAAAACTATGCGCAATTACGGTCAGATTGTACAGAAATATAGAGTGGATGCATTACATGGCTAATGTGTTTGCATAGGCACACGCAGCAGTGATATACACTAATGCAGAGCTTTGCTTGAGCTGTGCATTCATAATGCGGCTTTCCCTGAAACACCCCCCACCCCACACACTTGCATCTAAACATCACTTCCTCATTGGATAATTCAATAGCACCAACGTGAATATGGACTGTTAATCCATAGCTCTTGATGATATTCCCACTGCAGAAGTGAACAAAATGAATGACAGTAGCACTCCAATGACCCAACACAGAATCACAGCAGCAACCAAGCTGCTTAAAGGTACTGGTGGTTGGGTAAGAGCATGATATAGTATTGTGTTCCATAATCGTTTACAGAACTAAATGAAGGTCATGTATTTTGGGTAAAAATTAGACTCAAAACAGATAGGGAAAAATCACTAGGTACATTCTGATTTTATTTAATTTTTGAAATCCTTTGTTCTATGTAACATGTTTTAAATCTTTACTCTTGAGTTAATTATTCTAATTCTGTTGTACCCTGTTGCACAAATGAAACATTTTGTTTGGACTTATGAGTTGACCATTTTGCTTCATATCATCAGTAATCTGAGGTGGTTTATTTGTTGTCTACAGTAATGGTTTAGTATCACTACCAAGAAACCAGAGCTTGGTATCGTACTGAAGTCAAACTTTAAGTTTTGATCCAACCCTAAATAGTGCACACTAGAGATGTTAAAACTAATGGTATTTTGGTACCACATTGATATTAAAATTAAAATATGAGACAAGACTTCAAGGTCTACATACTACATAAAAAACAATAATTTAAACTTTGCATGTCAAATTTCATTTTACAATTATGATATTTTTTATTTATTTTTATCAGAAACAATGGTTGATGTTTTCAGTCAGTTAAACCAATCTCTTTTCATACTTGATTTTGTGCTATACTTTTATGAACTAGTTCTAGGATTTTTGTGCCAACAAAACCAGTGCATGAAGTTTCTCTGAAGTCCTTTGGCCAATAAATATCAAAAGAAAAAAAAAATAAATATTACTCGATACTTTAAACAATACTTTTTCAACACAAGCATCAACATTTGACCACTAACATTTTTTTCTCACATACAAAAATTTGTGGATGCATCCTGGCATGTTTCTGAATTCTGTCGGACTAGCTGCAATTCAAAAATGCAATATTGCAAATTACATCTAGTTGCTGAGTGCAGTTTAATGATAATGATATTTTTTATGACTGTCTTTCAAAATAATATACAGCTTATGAACTTCATGACAAAAGCTCTTTTCGGAATAATCACATAATCCACTGATCTTTTAAGCACAGTTTATTCCTTTTATCCCCCCACAAAAGAGAGTATCCATTAGAGTGAAATGTCCATATCAAAGTCTGAAATATGATGGTGTGTCAGACCCAATGATTTCCCATTTGATGCTCTCAGCTCAAAGAGAGAGGAGCTTTTCAGAAGGTGTAGGGGAGGTACAGATGACTGGATGATCCCGTATGAATGCATCATCAGAAAAGCACAAGCTCTCATCAGAGAGGACTGGTTTAAAGATATGAACTAGGCATGTCCAGACAACAAAGCTGTGTACATGAAAAAAAAAAAAGGCATGGACCAAAATAAATTTTTTGGCTGGAAAAAAAATTGAAGCCAGTGGGTCAAAAGCAGTCAGTCAACAATGGTACAAACCTACAATAACATATAAGATCCAAAAATGTTAACGCAAGGTTATGTTGTAAATCAATTGTTATATTTTTATACTTAACTTTTCGATAATTGTTTTACTAAACAAAAGAAAATATATGAGTTTATTTGATTAGACACCCCTTTTAATGATAAAAATTTTAACCAAAAAACTACAATATTTGGAAAACAGGATTTGGGACAAATTGAAATACTTTATTTTGTCCTTCAGCCATATCTGTCAAGAGATCAACCTTACCAGCCTTCTAAATTGTAATCACCTGCTCATAATTCCCACAATAATCAATATGGACTAATAGTTTTGGATATCTACCTTATTTTTTAATGTAAGAGCGGCTGCAGACATTTGTAATGTGAATGTCCAAGGCTTCCAGTGTCATTCACTTCCAGCTATTCTACCTGTACAAAAACAGTCCTTTATGCTGCTTGTACTGCAAACTGGTATTTGTTATCATATTATTTTAATTTGTCAATCATAAATACAATGAATTGTAGCATAGTTTTACTACACTTTCTTATTCTTCTAGTTTTTTACAGCCGCTAATGAATCGTAAGTCTCACACATTCACAGAAAATAGCTTAGTTCCGTGATGCAAAATAAGCTGAATAAAATATCTACCCTCAGTTTTAGTTAGATTTCAAGATTAGATTTCAAGGTAGCATTAGACTCACATAAGGCCCTTTTGTTTGCTTACGATTTGAATATGCTGCCTGTGTGCTCTTTCTTTTTGTTTATGTCACTGAGTACTGTACTCTGAGTAGGGCTGGACGATTAATTGAAAAGTAATCGAAACCGAAATTCGGAACCTCTAACCGACATAATTTTCCTATGTCGGTTATTTCGTTTTTTTTTAATCCTGTTAATACTTTCCCCTTAAAAAAATACTACCGCGTGTGTAGCCACGTGACTCCACCCCATCCAGGCAGTGGCATAAAAGAAACATGGAGGTGAACGCCGGTTCAACACATGGCGATGGTGCGCGAGCGGTGAGCCTTGCGTCCTCACAAAACTTTGTCACTTGTATTTGTTTTAAGGTTTGCTAGTTTGGACATTCAAGCGATTTTAGACGATTGGATGTATATTATTTCGAGCTACCGTGCTCGCACAGCTGCACTGTGGCATGAACACTCATACAAACAGTAGCTATGCAAAACGTGAAGATCACGTGCACAGAGAGGAACGCAGAAACTAGATGTCAGTGCTGTCCTGTGATTTATCACTAAAGTAGCTTAGAAACTCAAAACTTATTATAGCACATATTTTTCTGCTTTTAAGGGAACTATTTACATCCCACAGCTTCACAATTAATAGAGAGGCGGTAGGACTAATTCACACATGCAATCACTCGTACTAATTTATCTTTATCTGATTTAACATGAGCAGAAATCTGTAAGAAATGTTTCAAACCATAGATAAAATAACTTCTGAAAGTGAGCTATGTCAGATCACTCTTTCAATAGGAAAAAAAAAACCCACCTTTATCATTTACAGTACAAACCTTGTCAGTGAACTATGAGGGCAAAAAAAAAAAAAAAAAAAAAAAAAAAAAAAGCAACAAATCGTAAGCGTTAATCGTAATCGAGGTAAAATGTTCAATTAATCGAGGTTTTGATTTTAGGCCATAATTGTCCAGCCCTAACTCTGAGTTTGTACATTAATTTTTTTGTTGTCAATAAACTCTGCTTGCAACTGCATTCCATATACTATGGAAGCTTCTTTAACAGATCTCATTGAGCCCTATATTAGAGTATGGTGATATATCTATTAAAAGAAAAAAAAAATCCAATTTTGAAAAGATGGAAAAGAGCCGTTTAGAAAAAAAGCTCCTTGTGTGTTAAAAAAAGAAAGAAAAGAATGTCATGCAGGTTTAGAAGAATGATATGACGGTGAGTAAAAAAAAAAAAAAAAATCATGCTACTGTATTCTTTTAAAGATCTCATACTCAACAGATTACACCCTCCACCAGTCTCTCTTGAAATATTATTAAAATGTCTATTACTGTGCACATAAATAACAACTAAGACCTTTAGAATCTGGATTTGCCTGAAATTTTGCAACAATGTACAAAGAAACTTTCCACATAATTGCTGTCACAATGCTTATTTTACTGAGGACATTTTGTAACAAAAAAAGAATGCTAAATATTAATGCTAAAGGGAACTAACAATATAGATTTAGCATTAAAAGCTTGAGGGTAGCTCACCTCATGAATGGCTAAAGGATTACAGCTTAAAATATGGAGTTACAGTTCAGTGCAAAACAAAATCCATGTTACATTAAAGTGCTCTTAACAATTATCAAGACTCTGGACCTCTGCAATGTAACTCTAATGTATATTTTTATTATTATATTATATTATATATAAAGAATATACTCTTTCAAGTTTTTTTGTCTCTCATTGTGGCACCTTATAAATGTTTTCATCTGACACTTTACTTTATTGTGGCATGTCTTGGAAATACGATCCAAAAATGGATGCTGGCACTGCTGTTCAATCCTTGGTTAGCCATTTCTTTTGGATCTGGTAGCAGAGTTAGTTTTGAGAGAGCTGATACCATGAACAGCTTTGGTAAGTAGTAAGAGGTTTTACTAAAAAAGAGGGGCTGGACATATGGACAATCATCATGAGTCACTTCTGAAGGCCATCATTCAAATTATATCAGTAATATCAGCGGTTTAAGCTGCTAGGCTGAAAGGCATATTTAAGGGCCAAACCAATCTGATGTTACTTTCAATGTAAGAGAGATTGGCAACAAGTTAAGCAATATCCTTAAAATGAATACACTTACAAATAATTATATTTTTACAAATAATTAAAATATAATGTAACTGAAAAATAAAACACTGGATAAACTTTTGTAAAAAACACATAAGAGGGACGTGTGCCTATCCAAATGTACTGTGCTGATGTAAAGCGTTTCTAAACCATAAAATAGATACGAAATAGATATCGGAAAGCAGTTACTGCAGCAGCCATGCACTAGAGTTGGCTCAATCCCAGAGCTGGCTCAAATTATGTGAACAGCTATAAATAAATCACTCATTTTTTAAGGTAACACTGTCAAACAGTGAGACTGGTGGTAAAGTTCCAGAGGGAGACTTTGTTAATAGAGCCCCAATGTCATGGGGTGGAGGTGTAATCATCAATGACCAGGGAAAGGTCCCGCTTCTTAATTTTTGCAAACATTCTGGAAACCAGCCTATATAACGGGCCAAGGCTAGATTGACTAATGACAGACTAAACAACTCACCCACTCAGATATTGTGTTATCTGTGAGCAAGCCATTTTATTTATTTATTTATTGATTGATTGATTGTGAGCACTTTGCTCGGTAAAATTAAAAGGTACACCTCCATATCCGTGACCATCATGACACCTGCAGTGTTTACAGAGTCAAGAATTTGGTGAGTAATGATCCGAAAAAAAGGCGACTACTAAAAATAATATTTGAATCACAATGAATCACATAATCACAGATATGTACAGTAATGTCCATAAGTGATGTCTGGAGAGGATATTTATTTTAAATGACTCTTCAAGTTTGATTAAACTATCAAAATATGAGGAAATGATTTTATATATTTTTATATATATTATTTATTAAATATGAGGAAAGAACAAAACACTAAACTTGGTTATTTATCTGACAAAATTATTTGGCAAAAGGAAAACTACAGCTAGAGGTTTTATTTTATATGCAAAAAAAATCCATAGAAAATCAAATTGCTCACAGCAAAATGTATACATTGACTAAAAATTAATCAGTTATTAATATTTTGTTGGTTCCCTCCTATTTTTGCATGTGCTCATAATTTCTTTGTATAATTTCTTCAATTTGGCATGTTTCGTTGTGTTATCACATATAAACCAATTGACTTCAAGCACAACTACGCAATATGTTTACAAAATCTTGAACACATTTTGAATAATATTTCAATAAAGGCTGAAGATGTCAGTTTTCCTTGGCTTGCATCACTTTTGGTCACTACTGTATGTATACTGAAAAATATATTTTAAAGTTTTTTTTTTCTTCTTAAAATAAATGTTAAGAGGTTTACCCTCATTACACATGTAATCCAGATGTGAAGAAAATATGTTAGGCCTATAACATATTTTTTACTTGCTGGTTGCAGCACATTACATTTGAGTTAAAATTAAACTTAAAAAGTTTTCAAAACCATATGAATACAACCGACATGAATACAACAATTCCATTTCCAAGAATCTGACATGCATTTGAAACTACATTTCTACAAGATGTTTTCCTTTTTTACCTTAAAAAACTTAACTGTTATTCACCCTGCTATCAGCATTAACAGCAAAGCATCTAGTATTTGCCAAGCATTGTTTACACTTTTGGCATTAATCTTTTTTGTTTACATTGAAAATTGCTAATCAGCCATGAAAAAAAGAGCCCAAACAAAGAACCTAAACCAGAAATTTATATTTTTCATGCAATTCATAAAACAAAGACCTCATTACATGCATACATTCAAAACCACTTCAGCTAAGTGTTAAATGAGAAAGAAAAAGAGAGAAAGAGAGAGATGGAGGGAATTGAGAGGGAGGTCTGCTGACGATGGCATACCACTGGTAAGTGGACAGCTATAGCAATCTTTTTCCATCTAATGTATGTCTTTTGTTTATGAATTGTGGCTTCAATCTAAAGATTTCTTTTCTTTCAGTTTAGCATTGCAAAACACTGAAAGCAAAGCAGCTTTTTCACATAAGCTTTTTATTACAATATATTTAATTTATATGAATAAGCCATCAGAGCAACACAGAGGTCCATTGTTTTTTTTCTTTTCAGTTTCAGTTTATTTTTTTACCCAAGAGCTTAGTTGCAAACAAGTCATTTTGACATTAGATTTCATTGTTTTATTTATTTATTTATTAATTCATTCATTCAATTATTTACTTTTTGGTTATTTATTTGTTGGTTAGTATGAAAGTTTTATTTTGCATTTGGGTGCAGAAACTGCTCGATTCTCCTTAAAGGGGACCTATAATGCCCCTTTTACAAGATGTAATATAAATCTCTGGTGTCCCCAAAATATGTCTGTGAAGTTTCAGCTCAAAATACTCCACTGACAATTTATTATAGCTTGTCTAATAAACACGCTGTTTTTGTGTGTGTCCCTTTAAATGTAAATGAGCTGCTGCTTGCGACCCACTTTCCAAAAGAGGGTGGAGCTTTAACGGCTCACATTTCGGTTGCTCAACAATAACAAAGCTGGAGCATCTTACGCAACCAAAATGATGATTGTCAGGAACGTTGTTCAGCCTTACATTGGAGAGACTCAGTTAGTGAATGGTTAGTGGATAAATTTATGTAGTTGATGTGGAGTTGATTCAGCTCATCGACTAGCATGTTAAACTTTTGTGCAAATCCAGCATTGAATTGAACATCGTTTGTAAAGCAGTACGGCGTAAAATGACAATATGGAAACAACACTCTTCTACAAAGACTATTCCTCTTTTCTAAAGCAGCCCAACATGGCCTCGTCCCCTTTGTTGCATGTTCATGGGGGCAGGGTTTATGTAATTTTTAGGGTTAGTGATGTCACTAACCCAGAAAGAAGTTTGTTGTAGTCCCTACCAGATGTTCGTTGTAGTCTTTAAACAGCGAATTCTTTAAAAGAAAATATCTCCCTTTGCATTGAACTTTGAGCGTTGAAACTTTGAAAATGTTGTTTATGCTCTAACAACAACATTACATACTAACTAAAGATAAAAAAGTGAAATCATACTCAACCACCCCTTTAAAATTAAGCTCTGTGGTAACGTTCATATGGGCGCAAGTACAGTTTGCAATCTGTATATCCAAGAGATGACTATTAATTCTAAACCAATGACAACAGGGACTGATGCCCTGAGTGCAGAATGGAAAATGCTTTTGTCATTGTGGTATGTCTCTGGAAAAAATTGCCTTGAATGAGCAGCTTACATTCTTTGTGTCTCTTGCAATATATACGCAGCAGACAGACGCGAGTGTCACTCTACGCATTCTATGTTCTGGTGATAATATTGGCTGCAAATACTGATAATGGCACATTGATAATACAAACATACTACATTTCTCAACCAAATAATACAATGTGACAAGAGACCTGCAGGGGCAGAGGGCTCGAATCGAACTCAGTCGTGCAAAGCAAGTATTGGCAGCTGAATCACAGCTGATGATCTCATCTCAAGAGCTCAGTTTTAGGTGAAATATGGACTCCTGAGGACAATACTCCAAACATCTTTGATTGATGCAACCAAAGCTTAAGAATTATCAGGGAACTGGAGACTTAATGTAGGTTGCTACTCAGCTGACAGCGCCTGCCCCAAGAGCAGAGTAATACACTCATGATAATCTCATTCTTATCCTTACCATATGCATGACCTCAAACATATTATCTGGGTCATAAACAGTTGAGCAAAACTCTGACCAAAGTATATACAATTAATACTGATTCAGACATTTCAAATACGTTCAAATCATGTTTTGGCCTTCATATTGATTTTCTTCACAATTTGCAACGCATAAATATATTTCTCCCTCTCTTGTCTTCTGCCAGGCTGACAAAAATACCATGGGCATCAGTCCATCCACAAAAGTATCATTTAAAAAGGCAGGGGGGAAAAAAAATCAGAAAAGAAGTGGTTGAAAGTGGACAAAAGAGACAAACACAAAGTGTAAACAGGAATGTGTCTCCCTCGTCTACTTGTGATCCGATCAACCAAAACGCATCTTTACTACTTGCAAATATCAATAGGTGTAAAAAGAGCCTGACTGAAATCATACAAGTCAAGTTTATGAAGTTGGACTAACATTACCCAGGCCTTGTTTCCACCTGGTAGATGGGTTTTTGGTGAGCTGATCACATGTGGTCAGTGTTAAATACAGGTGGAAATGGGGTCCAGAATGTTTTTTACCTCATTTTTCAAATTCGCCCAGAATGCATCTTTGACAACAGTGTCAAATGATGAGTGACCACTTGTGATTGGAGCGCCGAAAACATACCTTAGTACAAGGTGGAAACGGGGCCCTAGGTAATGTAATTGTAGTTTGGCTTTATTCAGCATGTGCCCACATACACAATACAATTGGCATTGACAAGGTGACAAGCAATGTGTAACTAATACTTCAAAAATGTAATTATGCATTGTTTCATGTTTGGACAGAGCGACTCTCGGACAAAGAAACTCAGGAGACTCTGGCTTGACTGCGCAAAAACCTGCTGTAGCTCAATTATAATTGCATATGTAAACATGTGTGGGTTACTGTGTAAAAGTTGAGGAACACAATGCACAGAAATCAGCAAAATTACTTCTGATAACAGCTAGCAAGTGTATGCTTGTTTCATAATTTCAAGTATAAATTCAAAATTTCAACTGAATAAAACATCTAAAATTTGAAAGAACAAGTTATGCAACATGTATGATTCATACAAGTAGTTTCCATACATGTTTTTCATGAACTGCCCCTCTGTGTGAGTCTTTTCACTGAGGTACCAAGCTATTAGGTTTCTGTCTTTTAGTCAGAGTTATTTAGTTCAAGGCCAACCAAGGGATGTTTATAAGAGACACGACAGCTCACTCCTTCTCTGCTAAGTTAGGCCTCAATCTCCAGATACAGGGAATCTACAACAATCTGCAATTTGCTTGTTCTGTGGCATTGAACTGAGCTGATCAAGTGTGGAAAGGAAACTAATTCTAGATGATCTCTGGTCTTGAACTGAGGTTCACACCAATGTCTCCTTAAGTTAGCATCTATAAGAGTGACCATTCAGAGAATAAGCAGGACGTCTATGGCTGCTTACCTTGGCACTGAAATCCTTGCTTGCCAAACCCCCTGATGAAGAGAGAGAGAGAGAAACAATGTATTAGAGACCTGTCTCTCTAAATCCTTTAATGGGCTTTTAGCTATCAGTTCTCTTCCACTGAACAAACAATCCCTTAATTAAAATGTACATGGACAGCTATGGTATCTAATGTTTGATTTGTGCCAATGCACATATAAGAAAACGTAAAAGGGCATGTACAGTAACATTTACAGGGAGCTATAAATTGGATCATTACAGCAGTTCACGCTTGCATGTTCAAAATTAATTAAATATTATAATTTTTATAAACTATCAACAAGTGTGAATCAATTATGTGAATGCCCCACTATGAGCCTGGACAAACTCACCACCCCCAAATCACGTCAACCCCAGTAAACGGTGAAGCAAGCAGAATACTTAAGTAGTCTGAAACTTGAGCGACTTTTGCATTAGTTCTGTCCAAAGGCAAAATATATTTCTATTTCGAAAGCAATTACAGCGCGTGAGCTGTGTGAAGTTCTGACAGTCCAGTAAACTCTAAACATGTGTTTTATGTATGGGATTTTTAACACAACTGAACTGGAAGCAATGGGTTCCTTAAATGCTTAAACCAGTGTCTGTTTGAAGTGTTCGTCTGGTAACAGGCCAGCTGCAAAATTTACTCTAATCTTTAAACTTACACTTATATTGCAATAATTACAGTATTAAATGATATACTCACCAAATAAAGTCCGTGCAATGACTGCAGAAAGTCGGCTGTTTGAAAAACCTCGCAATAAATTTGTGGTTTTTCACTTCATGGACATTTTTCTGCCTCAAAGCACCTTTACGGGCGAATCGATTTGCAACGTCAGATGAGGATTGGTCGTTGCTTTGTATGATATCAGCCATTGCAGAAACACGAGAGAATAATTCCTCGAAGAGTAATGTAGAAGTTGCTGTCAAAAAATATAACGTTGTTTTTCTGCCGTGTCGTTCGTGCGTGTAGCGCAACAGTTGGGTGCGCGCGTGCGGAAAAGGTTTCTCCTGCTTTCGCCACAACTACTGTGTGACAGCTTCCAGCGAGCTCTGTGCTTCCTTCTCGCTCGAGGTGACGTCACCGAAGTGTCCTTCTGCTGGGAGTGGATAATAACGCTCGCCACTGGATCATGAGTCCCGTGCAATGAGCGTCATCCGGCGGTCAAGAAACCAGTGTGCAAGTTTCGGTGAGAAATCCACAGATTGTCGTCGAAAACTCTTGTCACAAGTCTGCATCTACGTATGGTTTTCTTTTTCGTTCATAACTGCATATCTATACACGTCCCGCTGAATGTTTTGCTGTGGAGGCTGCTCTTCAACATGGTCTTGGTCTTCCCAGTCCTCACTCATTCTTAATTTGCTTGTAAATTCACTTAACCACCAAGATAACAAATCGTGACCAGAAAGATTACGCTGGTTGCAGTGGCGCCTAGATCTTTTTAGTTTTTAGCAGGGTGGGCTTGACACCCAAATGAATGAGTGAAATATGAGTGTTTATTACTAATAAAAAAAGTCTCTCTCTCTCTCTCTCTCTCTCTCTCTCTCTCTCTCTCTCTCTTTCTTCAGCATACAGCATACTACAAATTGGTGGAATCTCTGCCAAAGTTCACAGAGAATGGGGATTAAATGAAGTATTATGCACACTGTATGGAAATATGATTTTGATGTTTAAAAAAATTGTTTTGTTTTGGTTTAGTTTTCTTGTTTTATGTAAATCATTTGTGATTTTTTTTTTTTTTTTTTTTTGTAATAATTGTAAATTATTTGTAAAAATAAAGGTGAACTTAAAATTCAAAATTCGTTCTCTCCCGGGCTGCACGATTATTACAAAAAAAATCCTAATTGTCGATTATCCCCTTGAAATTGTAATTGTGATTAATAATTATAATTATCACATTTTTCATTGAATGATGTTTTGAATAGCTTTTGTTTGAAGCATCTGACTGCATGCCATATTTTCATAAGAAAATTAACAAGCTGAAAACTATCTTCCTGAAGAAATTTATTCTTCTATAACATTAAGCCTAAAATGTCAACTATACATTGGTTTGGTTACTTCTTTAATTAAAAAAAAAAATAATAATAATAATATTATATATGTTATACTAAAATTAAAGTAAAGCTGCAAGCAGCAATGAAAGGTCCCTCCCACCCATGCCACCACCAACTGGTGGCTTTAGGAAAACAAAGCATGGTGGGCAATATGCATTTAAGTATATAAATATAATAGGACTAAGTCAGTCATTTGTATTTGCCACACTTCCTGCTACCAGCTGGTGGTGCTTGGATTGTAACCAAATTTTGGCATGTAATGCGGAACATTTGCTTTTGGTAATGCCGTAAATGAGTCCTACCTGTCGCAACATTCCCTAGTCTGCTTTCTCATTAAAAAAGTACATTTTTTTCAAGCTAAAATCTACATATATTTCCCAACGTAAGTACTGTTTAGTGTAAAACATGCTGAAGATTAGCGAACAGGCTGTCGATTAATTAAATGATTAGCTATTTCCCCACAAAAGCTGTTTAATCAGCATAGTGAAGCCTCTCATCCATTGACATCTATTCAAAAAACGGTCTCTGGTCTCCTTCCCTGCATACCGCATTAGCATTAGCTGTTACGCTTTATTGTCTAAAGGTTGCAGGCTTGCCTTCCAGTGGCTTTTGCGTTACCAACACTTAGCCAAGTGTTGCATCATTTAATGTGTTTCTAGCATGTTTGGTACTTCATGGCATATTGAAATGTGTTTCAGAGAGTGAATTGAAGTGTAAAGCATGCCATTTCCTGTTGCCCACAGGTGGCGCTATGACTGTAACTGAATATTGCCATGTAGCATGTCTTCAGGCCAGGACTCTAATAAACCATGTTAAGTTTGGGGCAGATCAGACAATGTTTGCCCGAGTTACAACTACTTCCTGTTTCATGGCAAAACATCTAATTTTGTCAGGCCACCATGGACACACCCTTCAACGAAAACTCCAGATCTTCGCAAGTTAACATTGTAAAAGCCTTTAGATTACACTGACTAAATATGTTTATCTAATAAATTCTAGAAAATCTAGAAAATTCAGAATATCTCACTTCCTGTTGGGTTTTCAGAGTTTGCACCGAAAGACTTTTTTGTAGGTATTGGGCTGTTACATGTGTCTACCAGTTTTCATACCTGTACGTGAAACGTAGCTCGAAGGGCGCTTAATTGAAATTTTGTAGGTGGCGCTATCAAGCTATTTTGCCATACCTAATTCTTAAACCCACATCAGACATAAATTTTCACCACTTCTGACGTGTGTGCAAAGTTTCATGAGTTTTCAAGCATGTTTAGGCCCTCAAAAATCCAATTCATTTCAAAGAAGAATAATTGACTGAGCAATAACAACAGGGTCCTCACACCATCGGTGCTCAGGCCCTAATAAAACAAAAATGTTCATGTGGTTTACATTATATGAACTTGCGCACCGATTGCCAACAAAACACAGACATTTGATGCAGTTTTACACACCGCCTGCAATCTGCAAATCTAGCGTCAAACTGGGACTTGTTTTCAAAGCATTCTTCACCAAAACAAAAAAGAATATGTGCACAACTCCGTTGCTGCTCCGGAAAAACAAACTTCATCCACTGTTCCCCTAACGCTGGGTTCTTTGGGAAGCTGAAAAAGGTTATCTTTCCCTCACAACCAAAAACACACTTCTTTGTTGACATTGTTGAAAAATCTCTTGGCTTCCATAACCCGAATGAAGCATGTTGATGGGCGTGCTCTTGCTCTCGCTCTGGGTGATGTGTGTGCACACACTTATCAGGAAGAAGGGCCCATACAAGGAATTCCACACTTATTACGTGACAAGGGCCATACTGGAAAAAAATTCTCAGAAACATATCCCAAACCGGAAGTAGTGTATTTGGCACAGAAATACTCGTGTTTTGAAACTTTTGCCATGTTTACCATGAGATTGCAATTCTTTAACAGTGAAAATAAGTCAAAATGCATAAAATAGCATTGGAACCCCCCTTTAAAAAAGCTCTACTAATGACATACTAAAGGCAGGAACACACCACACCGACGAACTACTGGTGATGAAAGCAGACTGCAGGGTTGGCTCACGTCGGCAGCGTCTGTGTCCAAAGTTGGCCTGACACACCAAACCAACACTTGACAGCCGACGGCCAAGTAGCACGTCCGTTCTGCACGTGCGTAAGATGAAATGCCTTTTCGAACCACCAGGTGGCAGTAGCTGAACAGCCAATCAGAATAATCAGATGGCCCGACGGACCGACAAGCTCCGACGCTGATGCAACATGTTGAATCGGCCAAAAAAAGCCGTCGAGGACCAATTTGCAGCCGACGGTGCGGAACACACTGAGAAAACTTAGTCGGCCGACGAACAAAAACTGGTGTGTTCCTGCCTTAAGAGTTTGACTGTACTTGATTGTACTTGTCACAGTTCGCAGGTTCACTGGTTTACTCAGGGTGCGTTCACACTTGTCATGTTTGGTTCGATTAAAACGAACCCTGGTGCGATTGCTCATTGTTCAAATGAATTAACCTGCTTATATAGTTACTTTATCACTAGAAAAACTTAAATACCCATAGGCATAACACATCAACATAATATGTAATCATTTAAGACATTTTTATTAGCATTTACAATGACACAAGCAATATAAAACACACTGCAATTCATAGAGCAATAGTTAGAAGAGTTAACATAAATAAATGTTTCTAAAAAATGAACTAAAAGACTAGCTAGTAGAATTGTTTTTAAATTCATAAGCGTACAATGATAATTTAACATTCAGATAAGCATTTAAAAAATAAAAACAAATGACCCATGGTAAATTCAGACCTGCGTGAAGTTGGCCCCCCGCCCAACACAAAACGTCTGCAAAATAGTCTCAATCGTTTGAACTCCGTTTGTGCTGGTTTGTGCCGTAAAAATTTTCGTTTGTGCCGCTTCGGTTTTTTAGGTATTAAAAGAATATTTATAGGTCATTCTGAGGTCACCCAGCCCCCCCACATGTTCCAAATTCACCCAAAATAGTCTCAATCGTTTGTGCTTCATTTGTGCTGGTTTGTGCCGGTAAAAGTTTCGTTTGTGCTGCTTTCGATTTTAAAATATTAGACTTTGAATTATAGGCGATGACGTCACTCAGCCCCCCACATGCTCCAAATTCTCCCAAAATAGTCTCTTTTGTTTGTGCTCCGTTTGTGCCGTAAAAATTTGTTTGTGCAGCTTTGGTTTTTTAGATATTAAAATAATATTTATAGGTCATTCTGAGGTCACCCAGCCCCCACATGTTCCATATTCACCGAAAATAGTCTCAAACGTTTGTGCTTCATTTGTGCCGGTAAAAGTTTCGTTTGTGCTGCTTTCGATTTGAAAATATTAAACTTTGAATTATAGGCGATGACGTCACTCAGCCCCCCCACATGTTCCAAATTCACCCAAAATAGTCTCAATCGTTTGTGCTGGTGAAATTTCCGTTTGTGCTGCTTCGGTTTTTAAAATATTAAAAGAATTGGGTTTTCATTCTCAGGTCCTTCAGCCCCCCACATGCTCCAAATTTGCCCAAAATAGTCTCAAACGTTTGTGCTTCATTTGTGCTGGTAAAAGTTTTGTTTGTGCTGCTTCGTTTTTTATGTCTATTAAAATAATATTTATAAAATCTCAGGTCAATCAGCCCCCCACATGCTCCAAATTCAACACAAACAGTCGCAATCGTTTGTGTCAATAAAAGTTTAATTTGTGCTGCCTCGCTTTATAAATATTAGACATTGATTGCATTGAAATGAATGACACTGAACGGCTGCAAATGCAAATCGCATAAGAGCACAGTATAGTGACTATTGTCTTGGCAGATTTGATGTTTCTTTGTCCCTTCAGATCTGGTCTCGAAGAAAAACTCACAGAGTCTAAGTTTTCAGGTCTCAGAAAAACTCACAAAGTCGAAGTTCCAGGTCTCAGACGTATTTAACTTTATTGTCAAGCAACAAAGTGAGATGCCAGCTCCGCATCTGAGGCTCCCTTAGCTGGGGCATAGTTTTATACATTTTTCTTATCTCTTAAAACACAAATTAATATCATTGGCTGGTATCATTCGTTCTTACATTTTCCCATATTCTCACTTACACGTGCTCTCCCCTCACACCTCCTTTCCATGTATTCCCCGACCTTTCTGCCATAGACACATCACTAATATAATTGCAGGTGTTGCTTATGTAAGAGAATTTTCTTAGTAAGGGTGACCAGCTTCCAGCTACTGTACATCTTTTGACTTCATTTCTCATGGGCCTTCTGCCAATTTGATGGTCAACCCTTTTCCCATCAGCCAAATTAAACATTGTATCAAACCAGTCAACACTCCCCAGAGACAAGAAGCCTTCATGTGACACCCATAATAATGGTCTTGTTCATTTCACAGCCACCTGTTGTCTGGTGGAAAATTACCAACAAAATACGCTCAGAAACTTGTTTGACCCTTACGATTATAAAGGCCAAGAGGCCTCAAAACACTTCTAGCTTTTATAGTAGGCAAACAAATTCTACAATTGATTTCTATAGGATGGATAAAATACTCCACAATTGTTTTCTATAGGATGGATAAAATACTCCACAATTGTTTTCTATAGGATGGATAAAATACTCCACAATTGTTTTCTATAGGATGGATAAAATATTCCACAATTGTTTTCTATAGGATGGATAAAATACTCCACAATTGTTTTCTATAGGATGGATAAAATACTCCACAAATGTTTTCTATAGAATGGATAAAATATTCCACAATTGTTTTCTATAGGATGGATAAAATACTCCATCACTATTAGGCTATATACCAAAGCATAGACATTTAACAGAAATAGTAGGAGCAATGTGATTTCAAATTAAGTCTGTTTGCTTTCCTCCTTTTCAGTGACAAGCGCGTCAGAAACGGAAAGTTGTTGCATCAAAATCAAAGTAAACAAAGACAAAAAAGAATTAAACATATATAAGATTAAAAAATGAGCTTTATTCATTTCAATGCAATCAATGTCTAATATTTATAAAGCGAGGCAGCAAAAATTAAACTTTTATCGGCACAAACGATTGCGACTGTTTGTGGTGAAATTGGAGCATGTGGGGGGCTGAGAGACATCAGAATGAATTGCCAATTCTTTAAATATTTTAAAAACCAAAGCAGCACAAACGAAGCACAAAAAAACGAGACTATCTAGGGTGAATTTGAAGCATAGCCTATGTGGGGTGGGGGGCTGAGTGACCTGAGATTTTATAAATATTATTTTAACAGGCATATCTAAAAAAAAAAAAAAAAAAACCCAAAGCAACACAAACTAAACTTTTACCAGCACAGACCAGCACAAACGGAGCACAAACAAAAGAGACTATTTTGGGTGAATTTGGAGCATGTGGGGGGCTGAGTGACGTCATCGCCTAGAATTCAAAGTCTAATATTTTAAAATCGAAAGCAGCACAAACAAAACTTTTAATGGCACAAACGACGCACAAATGATTGAGACTATTTTGGGTGAATTTGGAGCATGTGGGGGGCTGAGTGACCTGAGAATGACCTATAAATATTCTTTTAATATCTAAAAAACCAAAGCAGCACAAACGAAACCAGCACAAACGGAGCACAAACGATTGAGACTATTTTGCAGACGTTTTGCATTGGGTGGGGGGCCAACTTCACGCAGGTTAAATACAGTACTGAGAATTGCTAAATAGTGCTGAATGAAAGAAACTGGCTTTTGGATGCTCCATATTGAACAAAAAATAGACAGCCAACAGATACTTTTGACATCTCTGTTTTCAATCAGAATCAATCCATTTTGATGCAGGCTCTCTTTGCGTTCAGGGGGCTTGATATCCTAAGATGGAGATGCAAGTCAGAAAAACATTTATTAGACTTATGGAGAGTACAGTACAACAGAAAACAGAAAGGAATCTCTCACAATCACATCTTAAAACTTACGTGAATCATAGAGGAGTGTGTTATTTTCATCTTATTTAAGTAATGCACTCCAGAGTCCATCCCTGCAGTGAGAGTGCAAACAGAAATATTAATTTATTATTATTAATTTTTGAATTAAACATGGAAAATAGAAAAACAAATATAAGCCACTTCAGATTAGCATATTTATAAGTTTCCCAAAGTTGGTACAGTGAGTAAAAATAATGTACTTTTTTGTGTAATTACAGTGTTTAGCACAAATTAGGCCTCCAATTAATTCAGAAAAAAGTTTGCTATAACTGCAAACACCAAATACTCACAGCTATATCCAAAGAAGAAGCATCTTCATCACCTCCTCTCTTTGTTCTTCGGGGTTTCTCTTGCGGTCTGGCTGTGATCACGTGATTTGACTGCTCCTGAAACATCGTTTTATGTGTTTTCTAGGTCCAATACAATCTACAGCACAAAGAAAAGTGTATTAGGATATAACATGAACTCTAGCCACCATTATTGATCAGTCCACAACCGTTTTAACAGAGATTTTAGGAATTCATATAAGAAATGAGAAATGACAAACCTCCTGGCAGAGAATAGCACAGGCCCGGCCGGACAGCACCGTAAACCACATTTCTTCTTTTTGTGCTTCTTGAAAAAAACATGTAAGGTGTGTAAATATATCAAGGATTTAGGCAAATGTAATTAAAATAACTTAAGAGATATTAATTTTCTCACTTACCAATTTAATCGTCGTCCTCTCGTAGGGAAGCATACGTGTAGCAAATTTCAATTTGAAATGTAATATGCAAAATGGCAATGCAATATGTAAAATGGCAATGCATTTCTGTATTTAAATTTACATTTTCCATACCATATATGCAATGTTGGAGCAAAATGATAATTCAAATTTAACAATATAATTTGCTATTTCCTAACATAGTTTTAATATATAATTGAAACATGTATTTTAACACTTTAAAAGTTGCAAAATTTAAATGAAAATGTATTACTGAAATGGTTATATATATTTAACATGTTCAAGCAAAATTGTAGCAAAATGATCATTTAAATGTTATTTTTCTTAATTGCATTTGCACTCAAAGTTAAGACATTTGCGATTGCATTTTCATTAAATGTCCCGCAATGAATGTAGCAAAATTCAATATGGATTGAAAATGCATTTCGAGCCGATCACGTCTCCACCCCGCCCTGTCAATCACTGCGTCAAGGCGGGGCCAGGTGTTGGAAACATGGCGGTGGCAGAGCTAAGAAGAGCGAGGCATAAACTGATGAAGCTGAGCAAGAACAGAGAAATGTCAATGTTTCTGAAGATTATACGCGTCCGTCAGTGATAGAACCAACTTATTAGAAGCATAGATATTTACTGTTAGGATGACGCATAGAGAACACGCCTGGCGCTCGTGCACCTAATCGTGAGGGGGGCGCGCTCGCGTGTCTGTAGAAGTGCTGAAACAGACGCGTCGAGTGAGCGGTGTTTTACAACAGGTTCCTTTACTCGTAGAAATCATCTTAAACAAGCTGTCCGATGTATTGTATGTTTTCTCTTTTTATCGTTCTGATATTGTTTATCCATCATTTTAGTAAAATGATAAAGTCCAGGATGCTAATGAGTATCCTATTATTTATATAATAGTAATAATACTTTCTTTTCCCAAAAAATAATGATATTTAAACCTCTCTTTCACACACATAAAATCAATATGTTTAAAAATAAATGTCAAGGTTAAGTAAGAAGTACTCACAAAGTCTCATGAAAAACAAAAACTTTTCTTGTCGACAAATTACACAGAAAACAGGCTCTCCCTCCCGTATCACTGAAGCTGCAGCACAAGCTCACTGATTTCGGCATACTTAAAAGGTCCCGTTCTTCGTGATCCCATGTTTCAAACTTTAGTTAGTGTGTAATGTTGTTGTTAGAGTATAAATAAAATCTGTAAAATTTTAAAGCTCAAAGTTCAATGCCAAGCGAGATATTTTATTTAACAGAAGTTTGAATGGCCAGTTTGGACTACATCCCTCTACTTCCTTCTTTAATGACGTCACTAAAACAGTTTTTTGACTAACCTCCGCCCACAGGAATACACAAGAGTTGCGTTTGTAGAGTGTGTTTGTCTTCATGTCGTCGAAACGGTGTTATTTTCATCCCGCAGTCCAATCACCTTTGTTTGGCCTTCCCAGGGACGCTGTACTTAGAGATCAATGGTTACAATTTATGTTTAACTCTTTCCCGAAAATTATAAAATTGTGGTATCCTTACTGCAATAGTTAATGTTGGACTGCAGTGCACATAATGGCCACAAGAGGGGACAATGTTGATGTATATGGCTGTTTTCCGTATGAGGTACTCTTCTGAGTGAGTGCTAACGTTGTACATTTTCTGTCGCTGCTTGTGGAGATTAAAGAGTTCAGTCTCTCGGAAATTATTGTCTTTTGTGTTCATTCGGCACAACACCACAATAATCCACATGTAAAACTATGTGCAGCACACGTTATGGTAAGAGGCGTGACCTTTCCGGGCAAGGAGCGCTAAGCTGCTGTCGAATCACAACACAGGAACCGCTGGCACAATCAGAACTCGTTACGTATCTCTGAAGGAGGGACTTCATAGAACAAGGAAGTCATCAGCCCGTTTTTATGACAGTGGAAACAGCGGTATACAGATAAGTAAATTATGTGAAAAATACTGTGTTTTTTTACACGTGAAACATGAACACATATTATATTGCACACTATAAACACAATCAAAGCTTCAAAAAACCACGAAAAACGGGACCTTTAAGAAAGCTCTGATTTTGTTCAGTGAATCCAAGTGCACAATAAACTCTTAGTTTACAGTGTGTTGACTTTGAAAGAAAAAAAAAAGGTCGAATTTAATTTGCTGAGGAGGAACTGAGGTAATTGAGGGATGCGTCTTTTTAATGTTGTCTTACGTTTGAATAACTAAATTAATGCTATATTCTGATTATAAACTAAGTATTAATTTTGTTAAAGGTAACTCAGGACATTGAAGACAAGTGACGTTCCACGGGAAGTCTTCCAGCTGGCTTATATTATTGCATAAGTTCTAAAGAACGTCCTGTGCATATGGTCCATTGGTACTAAGGGACCCAAATGGGCCAAGAAAATATCCTATAAACACCATCACACCACCACCAGCACCTGTTCACATCAGACCACAGTGCTTTCTATGTGAAAGATGGGCTTAGAAATCACCAGGGATATTTTTAGGAACAGAAATTATATTAATATCATTATTATTATAAATAACACTAATTAGCATATTGACTACACATCATTTAATTAATAGGCCTATAAATGATGCATAAATAATCAGAACGATAAAAAGAGAAAAACATACAACCATACTGATAGAGCAAGCAATAATCTCGGACAGCTTGTTTAAGATGATTTCTACGAGTAAAGGAACCTGTTGTAAAACACCGCTCACTCGACGTGTCTGTTTCAGCACTTCTACAGACACGCGAGCGCGCCCCCCTCACGATTAGGTGCACAAGCGCCAGGCGCGTTCTCTATGCGTCGTCCTAACAGTAAATATCTATGCTTCTAATAATTTGATTCTATCACTGACGGACGCGTATAATCTTCAGAAACATTGACATTTCTCTGTTCTTGCTCAGCTTCATCAGTTTATGCCTCGCAACTGTAAATTATTTTGTTAAATTTGAATTATCATTTTGCTCCAACATTGCTCATATGATATGGAAAATGTAAATTCAAATACAGAAATGCATTGCCATTTTATATATTGCATTGCCATTTTACATATTGCATTGCCATTTTGCATATTACTTTTCAAATTGAAATTTGCTACACATATGCTTCCATACTCTCGAGCGCTGAGCTCACACGGACGTATTCTAATTACTCGCGCACAACGAGCGCGGCTAAAATCCAACACTGCGCGTGCAGACAGTACAGAACTGATCAGCGAATACACATGCAAGTTATTTGCTGTTTATGTCGAAGATCGTTTAATGGATCTTTTTGGAGGGTTTGGTTATAAGTTGACTTGAATGAATTGACTTTCAGAATCTAATTCCTACAGGATTTTCTTTTACCAGCAGATGGCAGAGTTCTGCCCCTAGCACAATTTTTGATTCTAGGGCACCTTTAAAACATATACACCTAAAGAATACTGCAGCTACTTTATTATTTTCCCTTAGATTGCACAAAATAGTGATTAGTGATATAAATGCAAATGATACTGTATTGATTAAATAAAATAAAGTTGTAAGGTTGTATGCATATGGTGGTATGTTCTTTATGACCGTTTTTTCTAAAATTAGATCCTCTTTCTAAAAAAAAGAAATATCGCAATATATCGCCTTTTTTACAGTATCGCAATATATCACAATATATCGTATCGTAACCCCTGTATCGTGATGTGTATTGTATCGCCAGATTCTTGGAAATACACAGCCCTAGTATCGCGCCTGGTGCTGCATTGCGCCGAGTGTATAGGTCCCAAGATCTCTCTTTTCCTCATGCAGTATCGCACTACTCCAAACTGCACTACAGGCCAATCGCCAGCGGATCTTTTTCTTAACAGACGTGTGTTGCCTGGACTCTCTGTTCATCCAGATATCACTGTCGCTGTTCACAGAAAGCAATACCTGCAAAAGTTCTATCTTGACCAATGGGCTGTGGAGAGGTCTTTTTCTGCAAAGGATGCAGTGTACCTCTGTTACACCACGCTAGGAGGGAACAAATTGGTTCCAAGTGTGATAGTAAACCGGACCAGTGTCTTACAAGGTTAAGGGACGAGATGCAGATGTCACGTTCAGGAGACATGGCGACCAGTTGAGACCCCGGTTGTAGAGGATGAGCTTAAAAAGACTGATTGCTCAGGGATTGACACTTCGATTCAACCCTATGCACCAACAGAGGAAAAACAAGCAGTTCCTGAGCCTTCTCAAGAGGACGGGGGGGGGTTACAGGGGTGGCTCAGAGTCCACATCACTCATCCAGAATTTGAAAACCACCAAAATGCTGCAGTTACTCCTGCAATACTCCTAACAAACTTTCATCTTCACAGCAGTTAATTTCACATTCAAAATGCTCTAAAACTACCAAAACACTTAATTTGTGTTTCAAATCAAGTCATTCTTTCAAAACAAACATACTTTTGTGTGCCAAAAAAACCCCAAAATAAGGACTTTTCAACAATATAGTGATGGGCCGATTTCAAAACACTGCTTCGGAGCTTTACGAATCGAATCAGTGACTCGGATCTCCTATCAAACGGCTAAACTGCTGAAATCAGGAGACTTTGGCACTCCGATTCACTGATTTGATTCGGAAAGCTCTGAAGCAGTGTTTTGAAATCTGCCCATCACTATATATTGTTGAAAAGTCCTTATTTTGTTTTGTTTGGTGCACAAAAAGTATTCTCGTCACTTTATAATACCACTGAACTCACATGAACTGTTTTAAATATGTTTTTAGTACCTTTATGGATCTTGAGAGAGGAAGTGTCATTGCTGTGAATGCAGACCTCACTGAGCCATCAGATTTAATCAAAATATCCGTGTTCCGAAGATGAATGGAGGCCTTACGGGTGTGAAACGTCATGAGGGTGAGTAATAAATGACATTTTCATTTTTGGGTGAACTAACCCTTTAAATTTAACAGTTTTGAAAAGAGTATGTAAACGTGCAAATTGATATGTAGATTACTGTAATAGAGTTTCGTTGTGTGAAACAAACTCATGTAAATAGAAAGACGTAATCACTGTTTTGGCACAAATTGCATTCAGTGATAAATGATATTCAGTTTGGCTACATAGACTGATGCTGTGCTCACTGTGTGAAGAGTTTTGAAAAAGTGACCTAAGTATTGAAAAATGTGTACTAGCAAAAAAAAAAATCTGTAATGGTTTACTAGTGTTATTTAGAGCATCATCCACCAGAGGGCGCCAAACACCAAACAGCCAAATGTGAACGAAAGGGTGTGAAACCGATTTTTATCTACTGACTACATGCTTTACTAAACCTCTGGTTTACTGTTTCCCATGTCACAAGCTCTTTATGATTAATCACTGTTGTTTGAAAAAAGCATCTGCTTATGAATAAATGTGGGTAAAATATGCTGATTAACAAAACTGACTCTCCATGTTGAACAAATGTTGATGGATTACATTACTAGATAGACACTGATGTAATAAATAGACACTAAACATCACATCACATCTCCATCTTTTCCTACAGGATCCCTGAAGCTCTCTGCTGTGACTCCCGAACGACAGTCGTTTTAAAGAAATTGTGCAAAAACCAAGTATAATGTCATTGCAAGCATTAACAAATATCACACTGAATTACCACTGATAACAGCACAGTGATTGGCCTCTTTCAGGTTACACAGGAAAACCCCAAAGACATTCCAGACGTGCACGGACAGCTCATGATCAAACATCATCTGATCCGCTGCCTATGGGAAGATGAACCATCCAACTAAATACTGCATTTACACGAAGCCCAAAAATCCATATGTAATCAGACAAATAGTCCAGTCCGAAAAAAAAAACTCACATGTAACCTCATCAGTCGGAATGAATTGGTCAGATCCGGCCAATTTCATTCCAATTGTAAGGGGTCTTTAAACCTTTAAAACTGAAAACGTTTGAAAACTGAAACTGGAAAGATCTGCACATGTGCAATGACATAAATGGCGTAATAACATAGAAAGGAAAAATTATGTTCTTACTCTGTATTTTTGTCTCGTTTTACACTACAAATATATACCTGGTTAAGGAAAAAATATGTTCTAAGAACATTTAGCTAACATTGCCATTACGTTATGAAAACGTTATTTCTATGTTCTCTGAATGTTCAAAATCCAGTTTTTTAAATGTTTTAAGGATTAGTTCACCCAAAAATGAAAATTCTGTCATTAATTACTAATCCTCGTGTCGTTCTACAGCCGTAAGACCTTTGTTCATCTTCTGAACACAAGTTAAGATCTTTTTGATGAAGTCTGAGAGGTTTCTGTCCCTTCATAGAGATCCAATGCAACTACCACTCCAAGGTCCTGAAAGGTAGGAAAAAGACATCATTAAAGTATTCCATGTGACTCCAGTGGTTTCACCTCAATTTTAGTGAGTGCTTTGTTTGTGCTTTGTTTGTGCAAAAAAAAAAAAAAACATAATTCACCACTTTATTTACAAAATAATATTATCTAAAGCGTGTTCATGCAACAATGCCAGCTCTTGCGTGAACACAAAACGCATGCGTCATGAAGCTCTCAAGAATACATATTGCAGATCAATATTTTTGTAAGTAAAGTGGTAAATTATGTTTTTTTGCACAAAGCACTTGCGTCCCTTCATAAAATTGAGTTTAAGCCACTGGAGTCACATGGAGTACTTTAATGATTTTTTTTTTTTTTTTCCTTCCTTTCTGGACTTTGGAGTTGGATCTCTATGGAGAGACAGAAAGCTCTCAGGGTGTTTTCACACCTATGGATCGCTTGTTTTGTTCCAAAACAGGGACTAAATTTGTTACAATGTTGCATTTTCTTCTTGGTTCGGTTCGCTTTCACATAGCAACATTTCAAAGCGTACCAAAATGCATTCAGGCAAGTCACATGCGAGTACAACTGTCCTCTCATTGGTCAGAGTTTTCGCTGCGTCATCCATAAAAATAATGATTGACAAGCTAGCTCCATGAGCTTATTGTGGCTTTATTTGTAACTGTCGAGACACACACAAACACTTTATAAATGTAGCCGTCTCTCCCGCAGTTAATTCATATTTGCTGCGGCAAATTCAAACCCGCGCTCTTTCTCTCTCTCTTCATCTCTGGATTTCCCAGCGCTGTCCAGTAGGCGACCTGTTGTCCGTGTGTCTATCGAGAGAGACCATTTGAATTTTATAATGAAGCAGAGCGGGAATTGAGACTTCGTCGGGACAGCATTCTCGCACGGAGAAGTGTAATTACACACCAGAGGCGCTCGTTGGCTTTCAGATATTGTAAATAATGTGCTCACTCACAGAATCAGACATTACTGATTTTTATATCATATTTTCCGTTATGAAAATGATATCATTTGGTTCGTTGGTCCGTTAACTGGGTCGATTGCTTTCACATCTCAAGCGAACCTCTCCAGAGTTCGTTTGAAAGCGTACCGAGACCGCCTCTTCAGGTCTCGGTACGCTTGTTTGGTCTGCTTTTGGTGCTATGATTCTAACAGCAGCAGGAATAATTAAACTTATTTTGATGGCGGATTGTATGGTATGACAAATTAATATTAGAGATTAGACTGTACAGAAATTGAAAACTACAGGTAACGCTAATACACACTAAACAGTCACGCAAAGCTGATGTTGTTAACATTAACAATTTGAGAACAAAATATACCAATAATAATAATTTCACAGTTTGATGTGATAAGAGCTAAGTGATCGTTAGATTTATTCACCATTGGCAACGTATTGTAATTTATTGTAGCCTAATGCTTTTTTTCTCAGTTGGTCAAAACAGAAGTGGCAAAATTCTTATTTTGGTCATACTTCCAAGATGTAGAATCTGTGATGCCAAAGTACAGTATCCACCGGTGGGGTGACTGACAGCCACACATTCTTCTCAAACCATTAGATTCATCCACGCTGAGGAGTCATGCCGATGCACAGCCCACGTAAAGATGATAATTCCACAAATAACTGCAATTGCAGGTTTCAAACAGAGATGGCAACAAAGAGGCAAAACTTATGAACTGCAGCTTTAAGTCTTGTTTTCTGAAAAAATTGTCAAAATGAAGAGTGTGATGAAGTGTGTGAAGAATGAGCTGTTGTTGTTGTTAAATATAGTTATAAATGGCTGTTGTGTCATTCTAAAATGGTCTTTTCTCTCATCATCTGTGAAGTGGAGCAGGATAATTTCATCCCACAGTGCTTGCTTTGGACTCTCGTCCACTGGCACCTTTTTGGGGGGGGGTGTGTTTTTAATTCTTGATAAATATAAACAGCATGATGAAAAGCTTCATGTGCTCATTGTCTCATTATCAGGATCTGAAATAGATAAATATTAAGTCAGCTTTTTAAAACAAGAAGCAGTTGTAGGAGGATGGCTAGAATGCACATATTGAAACAGTGGAGAACTGTATAATTGTGCAATATGTCAAAATCAAAACAGATTTGAAGCTTGTGACGTTTAAACGCACATCACGTTAGCATTCGTGTGTGTGTGTGTGTGTGTGTGTGTGTGTGTGTGTGTGTGTGTGTGTGTGTGTGTGTGTGTGTGTGTGTGTGTGTGTGTGTGTGTGCGCTTTTGTTTATATTACATTGTGGGGACCAAATGTCCCCACAATGTAATATAAACTTGAGTTCACCTACATCGTGGGGACCAGCCACCGGTCCCCACAATGTAAATGAATTAATAAAAATACTTAATTATGTTTTTGTGAGAAAATAAAGGTGTGCACAGTTTCCTGTGATGGTTAGGTTTAGGGTTAGGGGTAGGGTAGGGGGATAGAAAGTACGGTTTGTACAGTATAAAATGCATTGCGGCCTATGGAAAGTCCCCACAATTCACAAAAACAAACGTGTGTGTGTGTGTCGTTGATGAAAAGATTCATCTAGGATCAATCCCTTAGGGCTGATTTGTTGGCATTGGTGTCGGTGAGGTTCTGGTTTCAGTGCAGACGTATGACGTTTGTGATGTGTTTATTAAACTGGAGCTGTCACATGACTCCTCACCTTTGACCCCAGATAATAACTCCAACAAAAAAAAGTCAAACACCATGAAACTAAAGAACAAAACAAAACACGAGAGCAGCAATGAGACTGTTGACACAACAGACTGGCAACATGTGTGTGTCAGTGTGTGTCTGTGAGGGAGAGACTCCTTTAATGTCCTTTGTATATTATTGTATACATTGACTACATTTACATGCACTCTTATAATGCGAATAAGGCAGTATTGCGATTAAACTTCACCTCATATAAACACAATACTTTGATCAAATTGATGCGATTAAGCTCATAATTGTAGTAATCATAATCGTAATAAAATATGTGGCGTATGCCGATTTTAACTGCATTAAACAGGCATGTATACACTTTAATTGCACCTATTCCACTCTGATCGAAGTGCGCATATGTTTGTGATGAACACGGCTGATTTTTTCATGCGCAGATTTGTAAACATAGCGGTAAAGTGAGTTCATGTTGACAATGTTGAGTGACATAAATATAATGCCGTATATTAATGGTTGAAAACATCAAAATGAAGACATTTTGAAGACAAAATGTGTTTTGCATTTGATGTAATTAGATTAAAACAATGTAACACCGACTGTATGTGAGTTCATCGTTTGTGCTGTGTGTGAATATATGTGAATAATGTGTGAATATGTGAATAATGCTGTAAAAATAACCACAATTCTTAGCGAATAATAAGAATAATGAAAATTGCATGCAAACGGGAGTGAAGAGGTTTTCTTTTGTCATGTAAACATCTTACTGTGGTTAATTCCTCACTCTGATTAGTGGAAATAATCATATTGTTGGTACACATGTAAACATTGTCATTTACACTGTAAAAACACACAGGATTCAGCTGCATTAGCGTGACGGTCCGTCACAGCAGGATGTGTGAAACTCGAGCTCTGATGTCCATCTGCAAGGGCCCCTGAGAGACTCCTGAGGGCCACGGCACCGCTGGACACATTGATGAATGACATCTCAGAGATTTACATGGAAAAATCCTCTATTTGTCATTGAAAGCTACAGACTTTTATTTGCTATCATACTGCAAACATGGGACAAACACCGCGGCTCATTTGATACGATTCATACTGTATTTTATGTTTTGGATGCTTTCACTTCTCTGGATGCAGGTTCATATTTATAAGAGAAATGGCTGAACAAACAGCTAAACCAGCATGAAGGTCTGGAGCAGCTTCAAGCGGTTGAACTGCTCAGTTTTATTCCTTGAACATGAACAGAGACAGCCATAAATAACGGCATTCCATTAAACCACAGCTTCACTCTCTAAAAAGATGGTCAAATGAGAAAATATTGCAACACAAACCATGTCAGTCAGTGCCAAGACAATAGCCCCTTACACACAGAAATCCTGGTAAATTACCATAAAATTACCAGAACAACTTTACAGGTAAATAAATAGGCTACACAACTATGCAATTAAACAGAATGCGTTTTTGCTCGCACATATACTTTCCAACTGCAGAAAGGCAGCGCTGACGAATGAAAAAGAAGGCTGGGACTGAAGCGCGACACATTGAAAAAACTACGAAACGTGTCGCAAAGGTCAAAGATGTCCATCTACCGCATATTTACCTAGAAAAACTATTAAAAAGCAGTGGAGCTTACTGTAAACAGCACTTAATCTCCATAAGAACTTTATGATTGGCCCAAAGCAGACTTCTTACATCAGTGTGTTCTGACTTTGTACATGCTCATGCTGGCAATCTTCATTCTGTGTTCACACACAGCATCATACCGGTAATTTACTGGTAATGTTTCAACTTCACTTACTGGTAAATTGCCATACCGATTTGCTGTGTTTTTGAAAAGGTCCTGTTCACATAATCCCTTTACAAGTAATTTACCGGTAATTTACCAGTAAAGACTGTATGTGTGAAAGGGGCTTATGATGAAGCTGTTAAACCACAACCACATGCAGCACATATTCATGTTACAGTCCTGCCAATAGTTCAGCAGATAGTTTTGTTTTAAAACAATTTCTCAGCCTCTTCTAATGTAACAGTACTCAACGTGCTGAGACTAGCTGTCAGATCTTTGATGTTTTCAGTCTTTTCCCATATGCACTGCAGCATTTTAATTGCAATGGCAGCTGATGTAATATGCAGTGGTTGTAAACATGAGAGAGTCATATGTCAGTATGATAGACTCAACATAAAACAGATAAATTCTGTCATTGTTTGTGTTTTTGCTCTTGTAGCCCCTCCAGTTCAAACCACCCGCTCTAAGTGGGACTCAAACCCAGGCTTGTCCACAAGGGAGTCTTGTGACAAACTCTAACAAGTTCTCTCTCTCTTTCACGCTCTAACATGGAGGCTAAAGAACGTAGTCTCTAGCGTCAGTCGCTAGAGCACCTCTTCAGATCGGGGGGGTGAGGTCTACACGCACAGCTCTTCTTACCACTCACCACTCATCTATTTGTCTAATCTGCCTGACTGTCGTTAACGTTGGTAACCACCATGCAAACCATGCAAATGCAAATAATAATTCAATGCAAATGCAAATGAAATTCCTTTTGATCTCATTTATTACTGGGCAGTCTGGATAAGTAGAAAGAAGCAATCATGAAGCACACATATCCAAGTGACACTTAAAGAGTTAGTTCACCCAAAAATGTAATTTCTATCATTAATTACTCACCCTCATGTCGTTCCACACCTTCGGAACACAAATTAAGATATTTTGGATGAAATCCAAGTTTTTTTTATCCCCCATAAAAAGCAACGTAATTACTGTCATTCAAGGTCCGGAAAGGTGCTAAAGACATTGTTAAAATAGTCAACGTGATTGCAGTGGTTTAACCTTAATGTTATGAAGCAACAAGAATACTTTTGTGTACAGAAACAAAACAAAAATAACGACTTCAGCAATTTCTTCTCTAAACTGACCGTCTAGTACACAGTAAACGCAGTTCAGAGCTTCCACTCCGTACTAGGGATGTTCGACGATCAATTAATTGTTGATAATACATTTAATTGATAAAACTTATCGATCGTCGATTAAGCAGGTTCATGCGTGCATGTGCTTCTCAACCCTGAAACATGAACTTTTGTTTTGTGCAAATAGAAGTTGTAATATTGTTTTTATTTTGTGTAGGCCTATCTATATCTGATTTATCTCATATAGGATGCATTTGGTTAAGAATTAACGCTGTAGTAAAGCATGCCAGTGATCAGCTTCAACTTTATCGCATGCAGCCTAACTAATAATGACTCTTGGGACTGTAATATTACATAACTTTATAAAGAGAACAATATTAAAACATTATGAATTATTTGGGATTAGTTGCCGTTGTTTGGGATTAGATGTATCATCGCGTTGCTCCACGTTACTCCACATGACATTCTGAATAGCACGTAGGCCTAACTTAGTTTAAGTTCACTTTACATTCGCGTCATTTTGTGCAGATATAATTTGTAACATTATGTTTATTTTGTATATATCTGATTAATCTCATATAGGATGTATTTCTTTGAGTTAAATATTAAACTATATAAATATAGTTTATATATAGTTTAACTATATAGTTATAAATATATAAATATAGTTAAATATAGTTGTTCCACGAAGAGCGTGTCCACAAGTACACATGGGTGACATGATATATTAGTTGTTATATTTGATTATTAAATGTAATTTAATAAATGATCAATCACACTGACTCATTTTATAATCCTACAAACTCTTTATTTAGATTAAAACCTTTTCTCATTCATTTGGTGAGGAACATGGTGTTTTGAGCAGCATTTGCACACCCTGTCATGCTGTTGTCTATATGCCACTGCAGTAGACGCATATTGCAGTATTAAAGTGCCCCTATTATCGAATATTACATTTCATGCAATGTGTAATGTAGCTGTCTGTGAATGTAAACAATCTGCATGCCAGTTGTGATGCCAAAAGTGCAAAATAAATAATCTCTCAAAAGAAAGAGTCGAATCTGAACCGCTTAAAGATTCATCAGGAATTCGAATCCCACTTCTGTGACGGCCACATGTCACAAAGTAACACATTTGCCTAATGCCCACCTATGTTCTACGTTGTCCGCCCGCAAAAAACTTGACCCACCTTCAAAAACTGAAGCTACCTGGTTCATATTCTGTATATGTCGAGAAGATGCTGTTTTCTGTCCTTCATTAGCAAATTCTTTTAGTAAACTCTTCCAAAGGATGAGGATGTAAAGAGTTAGTGGTTAAAATTACCACAGCAATACAACAGCAGCATAACCTCATGATGATGGCTTCTCAAATCTCCATGAGGTCTAAATAGGATTTACAAAATGCTTATCCATTAAAGATGGGACAGAACGCACTGTATTTGGATCAACTTGCTCTTCAGAATCAGAACCTGTAAGTACAATTAATTATTGATCTATATATTTTCTACCAAGTGTTCAAAATGCATTTTATATTGTGTAGTCTATATGTCTCCAGCTAACCAGCTAACCAGCTAACTCACGTTATTATTGCCTGACTGAAATACTTCTGCAAATCAGCTGTTGCCCACTATTACCTAAAACTGTGTCCATTAATACAGATTGTCTTTCATTCTTACTACTCTGAGTAATGATAAAGGATGGAGCAAGATTTGTTTTACAAACTTTAATGTTACATCAGTCATTCATGTTAGTGGTCGGCTAACATATGCACTATTAATGATACTGTTGATAATACAGTTCTCACATGTCCACCACAATAAATTAGAAATATATAAATCGGTTTGTTGATGGTCATGCACGTGTTAATGCGTGTAAGAGGAATTACAGTTGCAACATCTCATTTTGTATGTCAAACTGAGTAGTGGATCACTGAGTAATGTCCTGAGAAGTCGTCCGTGCGATAAAGGTTCAGGTTGAATAACTAGTCCTTCCAATGTTTTATCATCAGACTCACGGTTGGATTGATATGGTAAAATCAATGTCATCAGGCGCTATCATAGACTGTAAAAAAAATATGGACGTAGTGTCCTTGACATCACCTTTAGGTTTCTGAAGAGCATTTTTGAAGCCTAAAGTGGGCCATTGCCATCTTGGCAAGCGCGTCACTCCCGGATAACTGAAAATGGGCAAAGAGGCGGGATGTGGTTGGAACTGAGGTGCCTGGTTGCTGAAACCCTGCCAGCCAAGCTCGACATAAGTTAGCTCAGGCTAAGGAGCTATTTATCTATCTTAGATACTATTTAAAACAGTAGTTCCCAACCACATTCCTGGAGGCCCACCAACACTGTACATTTTGCATGTATCCTTTGTCTGACACACCCATTTTAGATCTTTGAGTCACTACTAATGAGCTGATAACCTTAATGTGGTGTGTTTGATTGAGGAGACATGCAAAATGTACAGTGTTACTGGGCCTCCAGGAATGTGGTTGGGAACCGCTGATCTAAAATATAGTAATCATCATTTGAAGTGGACTACTGTATTAATAAAGATATTATAATTATTTCATTTGAAAGTTCTAAAGGTTTACTGTCTATCTGCAGTGTCTGTTTTATGATATAGATGCTTCAGTGTCGGGTGTGCAAATGACAACACGCAAAATCAAAACGGGACTTCATACCTTTGTAATAAAGTAGCTATCACGAGATGAATCCACTTGGGTAAAATGTCCATGAGCATGAAAATCATCCAACAGCACTGTTTGACTACAAAAATCCATGAAACACATTTCTTCTGAACAATCTACTCTCCATCATCGTTCTTCAAGAAATTATGCAACCTGAGCAGCGTTTATGTTGTAAAATTGTATACGATCATATACATTGGACTCGCACAAACAAATGAGCCTGCGTCCAAAGTATAATTTATCAAAATAGTGCAACAGTTTCAGTTAGCTATAATATCCAAGCAGTGCTGTTGGATTTTGTGGTTTCTTGAGAGGCATATTGTCCAGCCATTGTCATTGTAGTAAATCTGGTGAACAAAACTTTCAGCCAATGCCAAGACTATGCACATGTACACAGATGTACATCTGTCTCGACCATTAACTGCACAGCAAGCCATATTATTTGATAATTGTATGAAATAATCCCGAAAAAAAGCACAAACACAGCAGAGATGCCAAGTTCAGCTGCTGGAGACAGTAGACATACGGTTAGTAGTGACAGCAGCAGCAACCCACCTGTCACTCAGGTGGCCACGCCCTTAATTATGCAGAACTTTAAGGCTTAATATAATTTAAACAGATGAGTTATAAAAATCACCCCCTCACAGTGGTCACGAAGAGCAAAATTAGCTGTATAGACCAAAACCACGATTTGTACCAGGTTGTAAACATGATTCTTTCTGCTGTAAAGTCGGGCATTTTAACATGGGGCTCAATGAGATTCTGCTCTCTTTTGGAGCATGTCCCTAGTGGCCAGTCGATGAATTGCTGTTTAAGTCACTTCTGCATTGGCTTCAAGAGAAACTGGGGGAAGTTGCCACTTGTGCGCTATAAGCAGTAGACCAATCACAACAGAATGTGCCATCTGGCCAATCAGAGCAGAGCAGGCTCATGGAAAGGAGGGATTTAGAGAGACTGAAGCATCAGATGAGTTGTATGAGCATCAGTGAGTAATGTTGTAATGTGCATTGTATATTATGAGAAAATGAAAGTGTTTTTTGACCTTTGATGCATGTAAACCTGTTGTAGGGGACCTCCTAAACAAAATTAGGAACCTTTAAAATAGCACAATAGGGGCTTTAAGGCAAAAAAATTTGTTAATTTAAATGACGATCGATTTTGTAAAAATGCCTCGTACTGCTCACGTGAACAGAGCCAATACTGAGCTGGCGTTCGGATGTAGAACCTAGAAGCGTTGCAACAAAAACAGAGTAGCAGAATGAAACGATTCAATTTGTTGAATAAAGTTGTTACTTAATGTGCACAAAAAGTATTCTCGACGCTTCATAATATTAAGGTTGAGCCGCTGTAGTCACGTTGACTATTTTAAACATGTTTTTATTACTTTTCTGGACAATGAATGTAATTTTCTTTCTATTGAGGATAAAAAACCTCATGGGTTTCATCAAAAATATCTTTATTTGTGTTCTGAAGATGAACAAAGGTCTTGTGGGTTTGGAACGACATGAGGGTGAGTAATAAATGACAGAATTTTCAATTTTGGGTGAACTAACCCTTTATAAAAAGAAAGAAAACAAATCACAAGAAATCCAATACTCAAAGTTTGCCAAAGCTTACAACTTTGAAAAACCAAAATGAAACATCGGATAAGGAAGACCCAGCCAATTCACACACTGAACATGCTGTGCCCGCACCGGCACTATGCCTACACCTGCTGCCATTGGCTGTGGTGACTGCAATATGTAACGTCTATTTCTTTTGTAAACTCTTTAAAAGTGGAAGAATATTTTCATTCATGGATCCAGTCACTTAAAAGAAAACGCAAAGCACATTGCACGAATTTGCAAACCTGTGTGAACGACAAGACAGACCAAAACCGACTGCTGTACGTGCGTGTGTTATTTTCTAAAGCTAAAACCAAGAAAGTTAACCTGTTATAAAACGTTAACCTGTTAAAAGTTAACCTGTTATTAAACCAAGAGAGTTATCCTGTACAATTTTTGAATATGGAAGACAAACGACAAAATCAAGACTTCTGATAAAACCAAGAAGTTTTAATATATAGCTGAAAGGAGTAGGAGCCAAATTGTAGAACATTTTTGTCAGCTGTTATGCAGTTCAAAGTTAGATAAATCCAGTCTCACTTAATTCTGATCAATATTAGGCTACTGTTGTGCATTTCAAAGTAAAATGCAATGTTGGGGCATGGAGGGATTCACGTCCTGACTTTGCTTAGGGCCCCCAAAAATGTTAAACATCTATCTATCTGTCTGTTTGTTTGACTGTCTATCTGTTTAACTGTTGTGTTCTGGCACATACAGTAAGACAGTGAAACAGCAGCAGACCTCGACCTCATTCACCCTGACACACATTTTGTACCTTCCTGGAACAAAATCAAACAGTGAGTGATTTTCCTCCCATAATGCAGTGTTACTGTGGTGTGTGTGTGTGTGGTTGTGCATCTGTGACGCTGATGACAGACCCTGTTATTGTTTCATCCGATGGCATCAAGCAGCGTGAGCCTGAGGAGTCTCACACATTCTTTTTTGTGTTTCATGAGGACTCTCCATAGACATATTATTAATGCTGTACAAACTTTATACTCTATCCCACAACACTAACCCAAGCCCAAGGCTCATGAAAATGCGATGAGTCGGTTTATGATTGGTTGTTTGGTAAACAACTGATTGTTACGTTCATTGATTCACACAATATCTGTTTGAGCATTTGTGCTAAATTCTAATACTGTTGCTCAGTTGAAATGAAGTGTGTTTTGTTTTGTTTTTTCATTTGTAAGACACTTTAAGATAAAAGTATCTGCTAAACGGGTAAATGTGAAAGACATTAGTGTTTTCTTTAAGCTAAACTCTAAATCATTGTTGCGGTTCCTTCATACAGACACCATCACTGGCAAGACAAAGACTTCATTCTGCAGTGCTAGAGTTTTTCCAGCTCTTCATGGACGCTTCAGCTCCCAGAGGCGTTAAACTGTTTCAGGAATAAAGATTAAAGTGGAGGAATTCTGGAGCTGCAGGGAAACGGAACAAGTCTCGCAGCAGCTCACAGCGTAATGCGTTTACCAGCCGCAAACTCAATATGAATCATCTGAAACACACTGACAGCAGCACGTGTGTGACATACATGAGCTGTTGATCATACGGACAATATATTCTTGTTTATGTGAATGAGGACATGAATGCAGACGCTTCCAGTGACACAAGGTCATCTAGAACACATCAAAGCTGGATCAAGTTTTACTAACATTCCCATTGAGTTATGAAAATGTTCCATAAACATTCAAACCTCCAGTTTTTCTTGGTTATGCAAACATTCCATTTTGGAAGAATGATTGTTCATAACTTTAAGAGATCTTTGCAAGAATGTTCCCTGTTAGCTGGGGATATGTGCAGTTTTAATATTATGGTGATGACTTTAAAGGTAAATTGTTCAGTTGTTATTCCTGATATTATTGCTGCTTGACATTCTTCAAGAGCTCCAGCTGAACACAGGACCTGACAGAAACACACAGTCACACCTATTGGGTTAAAGCGACGGGTCAGAGGTGAGACACTTGAAACATTTCAGCAACATCAGGATCTCAAAGGAAACAGAGCTACACACACAAAAACACACACACACATACAGACTCACACACACATCCTTGTTTATACTACTTTATGGGGTCCCACTAAGATAGTAAGGAATAGTGAGGAACGTACGACATTGTAGGGTCCTTTTTGTTGGAGCCCACAAAGACAACATCTTAAAAATCATAAATATGGATGTTTGACAAAATCTTAAAAGGAACACTCCACTTTTTTTGAAAATAGGCTCATTTTCCAACTCCCCTAGAGTTAAACAGTTTTACCGTTTTCGAATCCATTCAGCCGATCTCCGGTTCTGGCGGTACCACTTTTAGCATAGCTTAGCATAGTTCATTGAATCTGATTATCCCGTTAGCATCGCGCTTAAAAATGACCAAAGAATTTTGATATTTTTCCTATTTAAAACTTGACTAAGGTACTAAGACCGACAGAAAATGAAAAGTTGCGATTTTCTAGGCTGATATGGCTAGGAACTATACTCTCATTCAGGCGTAATTATCAAAGAACTTTGCTGCCGTATCATGGCTGCAGCAGGCGCAATAATATTACGCAGCGTCTCTCACAAACGTCTCCATGGTTGCAGGGCACGTTCCCTGTGCAAGCAGGGGCTCACGGGCACTGCGTAATATCATTGCACTGCTGCAGCCATGGAACGGCAGCAAAGTTCCTTGATTATTACGCCTGAATGAGAGTATAGTTCCTAGCCATATCAGCCTAGAAAATCGCAACTTTTTATTTTCCGTCGGTCTTAGTACACGATTTAACTACAGAAGAGTCAAGTTTTAAATAGGAAAAATATCAAAACTCTTTGGTCATTTTTAAGCGCGATGCTAACGGTCTAATCAGATTCAATGAACTATGCTAATCTATGCTAAAAGTGGTACCGCCAGAACCGGAGATCGGCTGAATGGATTCGAAAACGGTAAAACTCAACTGTTTAACTCTAGGGGAGTTGGAAAATGAGCCTATTTTCAAAAAAAGTGGAGTGTTTCTTTAAAAGTCACTATAGTATGGCCCTTCCCTACACAATACCTAAACCTACCCATCACAGGAAGGAACCTAACCCTAAACCTGTCCGTCGAGGAACCTAATGTAATTTTAACATTCTTATAAAGAATGTTTCAACATTTTAAAAATGTGTCTTAAGTTTCTTATATATATCGGCTATATGTTAAATATAGAATGTTAGAATTACCTTAGGTTCCTGTGACGGGTTTAGAGGGAAGGACGATTGTAAATTGAGTCAACATTTAATCTCCTATAAATGATTTTCACAGTAAAGGTCCCCACAGTATGCGATTTTGGCCACGATTTGGTCATCTGAGTTAAATTGAGTATCCTAAAAGATTCCTATAATCGCAAAAATCTATAGTCTTTGATCGTTAGTTTTCCATGTTCACCAACAGCCGATTAATGACCGTTGCGATCAAATTTTACCTCCAACGAAATTAGTGTCAGAAGATTTGGCACACAGTCTTCTCCTACAACGAATGACAAATTTCAAGTTAAGACGTGATCAAAATTAACGCTAGAGATTTCTTTTTTAGCCACCATTTCAGTCCCGCGTGTAATGCAGCTCACTGTCACCGAATGTGTGGTAATGGCCATAGCTCAGAGGTGTTTATTCCTCTTCTTGAAGAGTTTAGCTCCAACACACCTGCCTGAAAGTTTTCATTGATCCTAATGACCTTGATTAGCTGCTTCAGGTGTGTTTAATTAGGGCTGGAGATACATTTGGGTGGAGAGTTTGAACACTTTTCCATAGTGTATTGAAGTGTTGATAAATAGATTAAATATAATTTAACAGTATTATAATGAAGACTTCAGATGCAAAAGCTTCTAAGTGCCATCTAAAATTATCTTCTAAAATGAGCATTTTTATCAAGCTCGTATGTTTAGGTTCAGTTATTTCACTTTAATGGCAATTAATAGGTCCTTTTCATTGCCATTAAAGTGAAATAACTGAACATAAACATAGAAAATTTCAGATGGTACTTAGAAGCTTTTGCATCTGAAGTCTTCAAAGTTATAATATTCTGTTTAGCAATTTATAAAAAGTTAATCATAATGTGCTTAGCATTCTTGCATGTGACTATGTATGACAACTGAAATAACTTGGTAACATCATGCTTTCTATTTCAGATTTCAGAGAACCCAAAGGAAAAGAGGCAGTTGGCAGATGCAAGCTAGATTTTGAAAACTTGAGACACTGGACCACTTGTATTTATGATGACATAAGACTTCTGAAAGTAATGTTATTTTTAAAGGTTGTAATGCTATTGTCCTTTTTGCCCACTCTTAAAGAATTTAAACCTCTTTGTCATTGATTGTGTTAAACTGTGAAATAAAAGAAACTGACTCAAAGTGGAAAGGTGTCATTTATGTGTTAAAAGGTTTTCCTAATACTTTGAAATGGTCAGAAATTTGTTAACGTACCATTAAAGTGTAGCTGAAATATTAATGTTGTTCAGAACATTATATTATGTTGACATTTCAGGGTTTTTTTTTCAACATTTCGACAAAAATGATTTAGAATCAACATAACATTAAAGGTGCCCTCGAATGAAAAATTGAATTTACCTCGGCATAGTTAAATAACAAGAGTTCAGTACATGGAAATGACATACAGTGAGTCTCAAACTCCATTGTTTCCTCCTTCTTATATAAATCTCATTTGTTTAAAAGACCTCCGAAGAACAGGCGAATCTCAACATAACACCGACTGTTACGTAACAGTCGGGGTGTACGCTCCAATATTTGCATATGCCAGCCCACGTTTCCAACATTATAAATGGCATTAGACAAGGGCAGCCAGTATTAACGTCTGCACAACCAAATCATCAGACTAGGTACGTTAAGCAAGCAAGAACAACAGCGAAAAATGGCAGATGGAGCAATAATAACGGAGATGATCCATGATAACATGATATTTTTAGTGATATTTGTAAACTGTCTTTCTAAATGTTTCGTTAGCATGTTGCTAATGTACTGTTAAATGTAGTTAAAGTTACCATCGGTTATTACTGTATTCACGGAGACAAGAGAGCCGTCGCTGTTTTCATTTTTAAACACTGGCAGTCTGTATAATGCATAAACACAACTTCATTCTTTATAAATCTCTCCAACAGTGTGTAATGTTAGCTGTTAGCCACGGAGCACTATCAAACTCATTCAGAATCAGAAGTAAACAATATAACAGTATACAATACTCACATAATCCGACGCATGCATGACGAACACTTTGTAAATATCCATTTTGAGGGTTATATTAGCTGTGTAAACTTTGTTAAAGCACTGTTTAAGGCAAGCGCGAGCTCTGTGGGTGGAGCACGGGATTTTAAGGGGCAGCAGCGTAAAATCGGCGCGTTTATAACAAGCGGCAACCTCCCTCTTTCTCTCGTGAAGCCAATACGGAAGTAACTTAAACTGCGATTCATCGACTGGCCGCTAGGGACAGGCTGCAAAAGAGAACAGAATCTCAGAGAGTCCTTTTGGTCTATACTGCTATTTTTGCCCTTCATGACAACTCTGAGGGGGGTGAATTTTTTTATAACTTATCCGTTTAAATTATATTAAGCCTTAAAGTTCTGCATAATTAAGGGCATGGTCACTTGAGTGACAGGTAGGTTGCGCTGCTGTCTGTGAGCCGTCATGTTACCTCAGCTGCTGCTGAATTTGGCATCTCAGCCATTTTTTTTCTTGATTATTTTATACAATTATAAAATATGGCTTGCTGCATAATATTCGAGACTGATATGTGTCTGTGTAGATGTGCATGCATGCGGAAGAAACAGAACACATGTTGTTGGATCATGAAATGTTCACAAAGAAATGTGACATGTTTTTTTGTTTTGCAATGGACACTCATATTTTACCCAAGTGCCACAGATTGGATTCATCTCGCGATCTCTATTTCATTATAAAGGTATGAAGTCCCATTTGATTTTCCATGTTGTTATTTTCACACCCAACACTACTGGTGTTGGAGGATCTATACTATCTTTAAAAAACACCGTAGATTGACAGTAAACCTTTAGAACGTTCTGATGATAAAACTTATCTTCATTAATATTTTATCTGAGATAGATAGATAGCTCCTTTGCTTGCTAACATGGTCACGTCGAGCTAGGCGGGCGTGGTTTCAGCAACCAGTCATATCAGCTCAAACCACCTCCTCGCCTCTTTGCCCATTTTCAGTTATCCGGGAGTGACGTGCGGTGACGCGCAGCTAAGATGGCCGCGGCCTCGATTTACGCATCAAAACTGCTGTTCAGAACTCTATGGGTGACGTCACGGACGCTACGTCCATATTTTTTTTACAGTCTATGGTTTATAATGATGCCCCAAAATAGGCAGTTAAAAAAAATTATTAAAAAAAAAATGTATGGGGTATTTTGAGCTGAAACTTCACAGACACATTCAGGGGACCCCCAAGACTTATATTACATTTTTTAAAAACATAATCTAGGGCACCTTTAACATTGATCAAACAATAATGGTTATCTTTGTTCATTTCAATATTTCTTCAACATCAGTGATGTAGAATCAATCATAGTTTAATGTTGATTTATTACCATTGATTTTTTTTTGTTCACGACTTATTCAACATTAAATGCGGGTGTAAACATGATATTGAACCAACATCACTTCATAATGTGGATTCAATGACATTATCATTGATTTTTTTTGTTGAAAACTCAACATTGTTTCAACATTAACTGAGGGTGCAAAAGTGATACAAGCAACATCACTTTGTAACATTTATTCAATGCAATTAGAGTTGACGCATCAACACTGACTCAACACTGTTTCAATGATTACATGCTATCTGGGTATAAAGAGCCTCATGTAAAGTTCAGACAGCTCAGTGAACGCGTGTGTGTGTGCGTGTGTGTGTGTGTAGGAAATGGCTGCTGTATGCGTTATCAGATAACCGAGCGTCCGTGAGGATCCGTTCAACAGCCCGTGTGCGGTGAGAGAGTCGGCTGATATCTGCGTCTGACACACTCACGGTCTGTCACTCTAGCAGATGAAATATAATGAAGGTTTCCTGTTAAAACACACGCACACACAACTTCCACATATAGCAGGAAATGTTACATTAATTTTTTTAATTACTTTAGAGTGTTTTAGTTTGTAAATGACCTTGTAAAGGTCATGGTGTCATGGTGCCATGGTGTGATTGACAGCTATTTATGTTGAATAATAATTTATTTGGACATTAAGTTTTATTTTTGTAATCTTTTGACTGTTTTTTCTTCAACTAAAGACACTTTTACGTTTTACAACTCCCCAAAAACACACTTTTACACTTTCTTCTTTCATTTGTCCAACGGTGGACAGATTGATCACAGACACTCTGACATGAACAAGTTCATCGCATCTCAAACAATGTATCTTGTTTGATAACTTTCTATATTTTACAGGGCTGTTTTATCCAGGGCTGCCAAATCTGACACATTCAGCGCAAGACTCACACAATTGACACTGGTCTCACACACTCACATCAATTTCCTCACACATTCTGCATGAGTGAAGATACAGTATAGTTAAGCAATAAGGCAAGGATAAAGAGAGCTGTTTTTCTAAATATCAGCACAATTGCAAATGTGATACTGATTTTATACAACTCAAAAACAAGAAGTTACTATTAAGCAAGTTACATTTTAGACACAGTATTGTATGTTTTTGCACTATATTTCCATAAAAAATAGTTAAAAATCAATCTAGAGCAGAAGTGCTGCACATCTCCGAGCAACACAGTGGTGTTTGGTTCTTCAGTGAATCAGCTGAGCGAATGATTCAATTGACCATGTGGAAAGTTACTTCCTGGTTTTGTTTAGACAGCTTTGGCATTTCCGGTGAACTGTTAGCTGTCATTCTTTACTCGTTTTATGTCGACACAAAACTATCAATGGTTGCCTTTTTAATGCTATATTTATACTTTAATGCAGTTATCACACTTAATTTGCCAATAAACCAGTTTTATTGAATAAAATAGAAATTTGAAGTTATTGCAAACTTTGAAATAAGAAACATGGTGTCTGTAATTTGGCATGCACACGCAACATTTTTCCAGCAATTCAAATGTTATTTTTAATGTGATGACCAAAAATATTGTTCATCCTTCTGAGATTGTCCCTATTTGTAAAAACCAAATGTATTAAGATGTAGGAAATACATTTGATAGAAAACACTTTTATTAAAAAAATTAAAAAAGATGTTAATCACTATAGCCAGCAGATGGCGGCAGAGGATCATTTATTGGGTTATATTGGCCATTTCCTGTAATATTGTTTCACTCAGTTTTGCTTTTGAATAAATATTAAACATTATAAAATCACTAGGTTTAAAAATACATTTGGTCAAGGTGAAGAAAAATAACTTTTTGTTATTATTAAAAAAAAAACAAGCAAGCCCAGCCCAGTTGAGAAAAAGTAATCCAAAAGTAATGCAACGCATTACATTCCATGAAAAAAGTAACTAACGCAATTAGTTACTTTTTTAGGAAGTAATGCAATATAGTAATGCGATACTTTTAAAAGTAACTTTCCCCAACACTAAGTATTACACTATTAACGCTGTTAAAGCTAACTCAGGACATTGAGGGACATTTCACCGGAAGTTTTCTAGCTGGCTTATATTATTGCAGAATCGAATTATTCAGTGACTCATTCAGGACAGTGATTTGCAGTTTTAGTTTTATATTTAAAACAATTATTCCCCATCGGGGAAATTTAGCTTCTAAACCTTTCTCACTTGTGACAACTAACCTATGCCACTCCAGCGACAGACATTGATATTTACAGATATAAGATAGTGGCATATGTACGCAATTTCCAGCAAAAAGCATCTTGCTCAGTCTAAAATATAAACACTTACCACAGTGAATCAGGGTAAGACAAAAATATGTTTTGGAAGAAGGATTGATGATGTATTGATTCATTATTTAAATTTTGTTCATTTTGAACAAAAGAAAGTTACATAGTAATTTTGATAAAATCTAAAGGAGTGTCACTTGCATGTTGCTTCATGTCTCACTTTCACTGGACAAACAATCATAAAGACCGGTTTAACATTTCAAATCAGAACAGCTGCTGATCTCTGTGATCACGGTTAGGGCCTCCTCAGGTTAGCATTCAAGAGTTAATGTGACAGTAAATTTCTCTATAACAGAACAAAAACACTGTTTTTTTATGTTCGCCTACAGGACAATCCAGTTCAATAAAAACTTGTGTGTGTGTGTGTGTGTGTGTGTCTGCAGACAGTGATGTCATGCTGCATTCATACATTCACTGAGCTTTATGAGGCTGATTCACACACTCAATTACAGGCTGAATGTCTCCCGCCAGGCTGAATGGATTACGCCTGTGTCTGTCTGATTGTCTCACGTTCTTTTTTTTTTTTTGGATCACACAAAAGCCAAGAGAAAGAGAGAAAATTGAGGATTTGCTTAATAAAATGAACATTAACCTACATTTGTAGAATAGAACAGAAAGGCTGTGCAAATGGATTTTAATCAATCAGTTTTTATATTATATTTATTTATTATAGTATTGTAATTTCAGGGAAGAAAGAAATAAAAACACAGAAATTACATCTTGCAGGACACGGGACAAAGCTCACAGTTTCGGGACTGTCCCATCACCCTAATGTAGGCGTTTACATTCACTAGAAAGGCTGAACAGGAATTTCTCACCCATGTGGGAAAATGATGCATTGTTACCAGATATCCATTACAGAAAATCACCTCAATGTGCCAAAATAAATAAAACCAAATTAACACACAGTAGCTAAAGCAGAACTGTAGACCTTCATGTTTCAAACGAAACCATTTTATAGGTGTAATGTTCATCGCAACTTAAATGATGTATTGGGTTTGATAATGACATTTTAAACATGTTTGGAATAAAATGGCCATATTCCTGCACTCAAAGTACACATTATCTGGCAACGTGGATTAGAAATTTACAGACGAGCTGCTCCAGATGGTTCAGATCCCCTAACGCTGCTGGATGTCGACTTTGCCATCTAGTAGAAAGTGAGAGATCTTTCTGAGAACAGCAGGCCTGTGCAGCTACAGTGAACATGAATCCTGAGGGTTTTAGAAACACACTGATGTGAAACAAAGACTGACATTCAGCCTCAATACAACCCGCAGCGGAGCTTCATCACATCTCATCTGATCTCCTCATTCTGAAGCTGAAAGCAGCATAAAGAACAGTGAGATGTTAATCATAAAAACATCCAAACACAACAGCAGTTTGTCTTCATGATTCAGTGGGTTCATGTTTTTAGCTTATGTCAGATCAGTGTTTTCATAAATGTCATAATCCCAGCTAACAGGGAACATTCTTAGAACATTATGCGCAAATGTTCTTTCAGTATGGTTAATAGAATGTTCGTTCACTGTTATCTGGTCTTTAATAGTGTTCTCAAAACATTAGCACAAAAACATCATATATGCATCTCTCATGAAACGTTTTTTTCTAAATTGTTTGAGATGGACGTTCATCTAACATTTTTTTTAACTGTTACTACTGGTTTCAAAAAGTTCAAAGAACATTCAAAAACATTTTTAAAATATAAAAAAAATTCCAGAAATAACATTTTGGGAACGTTTTTGGAATAACTTAATGGGAACATTAGCAAAACATTCATTTTGTTACATATCATGTTATTTATAGATAGGGCAACATCTTATATTTGGTTTACTGTTATGGTCAGATCTGTTAATAAAAAGCTTTAAAACTAGTGTAAATCAACACATGCAAGACTGATATTCTGAATAAAAGCATGTTTTTTTTTAAAACTATTTTTCTATTAGCTGTACAGTGAAAAATGTAATGTGGCACGTGTGTGTGCGTGCGTCGTGTGTGCATGTGCTCAGGCAGACGGCAGAGAGATGGTGGGCATGTTTAGTCTCATAAAACCTAGAACCACGTAAACAGAATGAAAGAGAAGAGATGATAAGATACTACAACAATCACAGACAGACAGATAAGCAGACGTGAGTGTGAGGGATGGCGTGTCTTTCTGCTCATGTGACTTTCATGTTTCTTGTGTTGAGGTTTTATACAGACACAAGCAAAATCGTGTTGTGTTGGTTTAAACGGACAGATTCACAGACGAATGAAACTCTTTTGAACTAAAGCAGGTCAAAACCAACACCCCAGCTAACATGTAACGTTCTGGCAAGGTTCTCTCAAAGTTATAAACAAACATTCTTCCAGTAATGTTAATAGAACGCCCGTTCATAGTTATCTGGTCTATAATAATGTTCTCTAAACATTAGTACAAAAACATTACTTATACATTGTTTTTTGGCTCTGCACCACTATACCTAAACTCGCTACATCAGACTTCTGCGCCCTCCAGAAGCTTGCGTTCTGCAAGTGAACAGTGCCTTGTGGTGCCATCCCAAAGGGGCACAAAATCACTCTCACAGTCCTGGTCTGTTCCCGGGTGGTGGAATGACCTGCCATGCTCTATCCGAGCAGTTGAGCGTTAAACATTTTCAAAAAACTGCTAAATACGTATCTTTTTCAGCAACACTTGACCCAGTAATAATAGCACTTACTCTTTATTTATATTTTTACTTTTCTTTTTTCCATTTGTATTCTCTTTCTACATCTATTTGTATTTAATAATAAATAAATAAAAACCTAGCCACAAGCACTTCGCTGGTGAAACTGAAACTTGACATAGCACTTGCATACTGTTGCATGTTTAATACTGTTGACTATTCTGGTCAATTAGTAGACCATGCACTAACCAGCATAAACCTAACCTGGATGTTCTATCTCATCTAATCAGTCATCACATTGGTGCTTCTAGTGTAATTTTGTTCAACATAAAAACAAAACAAAAACAGGAAATGTAAGAATGGATGAGAATGTGTTCAATAGTTGACTACTGTTTTAATTAACCAAGCATTTTTATATATTTATTTATTATAATGTGGACTAAAATGAACTAACACAATAGATTGATGTATTAAGTGTAATATCTGCCAATCAAAAAAAATAAATAAATAAATAAAAACACACATAACAAAGCCTGTATGAATATTTGGCAGCCATTGCCCAGGTCTGAATGAAGGGTTGGGTTTATGACCGACTCCTGCTGTATTAGAAAAGTAAACAAAACCTGTGCTGCTATTATTAGCCTGAAGACCCAACAGTACAAGTGTCATTACACACACACAGATGTTGGGTTTTCATGTTTAATTGGGACATTCCATAAACATAACGACTTTTATACTGTACAAACTGTATATTCTATTCTCTATACCAACCCATCACAGAAAACTTCACTAACTTTACAAAAAGCATCACTTACTATTACTTATAAGCCGTTTGTGTCGATTTGATTGCTTCTAATATTCTCATTTGTAAGTCGCTTTGGAGAAAAGCGTCTGCTAAATGACAAAATTTTATGTAAATGTTTTTTTGTTTTTTTTTCAGAAACATTTTAGATGGATATTCGTCTAACATTTTTAAAATGTTAAGAATGACGTTCACATAACCAAGAAAAACCTTTTTAAAATGTTCAGAACAACATTCAGAAATAACGTTTATAATGAAATAATGTTAGCAAAACAGTCTTAGAACATATTTCTTTTTGGCTGGGAACAAAACAAAAAAACAATCACACCAACACAACAACCATTTGTTACACACACAGGACTCGTTAAATGAGATGTAAATGGCACAGAGAAAAATATAAAGGGAACAAGGAACAAAATGGGAATCTCATCAAATGTGTTTGAAATGAGAATCTCATACATTCTCTTAACAGCTGCTCTCCTGCTCATATGGAGGAAGAGAGATGAAGAACACAGTAAGCATGAAGGACACAAGAGATGAGACAGCTGATGGTGTTATTATACTGAATCATCATAAACCAACTTAAAGGTGCCCTCAAATAAAAAATTGAATTTATCTTGGCATAGTTAAATAACAAGAGTTCAGTACATGGAAATGCGATACAGTGAGTCTCAAACTCCATTGTTTCCTCCTTCTTATATAGATCTCATTTGTTTAAAAGACCTCCGAAGAACAGGCGAATCTCAGCATAACACTGGCTGTTATGTAACAGTCGGGGTGTACGCCCCCAATATTTGCATATGCCAGCCCATGTTCCCAACATAATGAAAGGCATTAGACATGGGCAGGCAGTAACGTCTGGATCTGCACAGCCGAATCATCAGACTAGGTAAGCAAGCAAGAACAATAGCGAAAAATGGCAGATGGAGCAATAATAACGGACATGATCCATGATATCATGATATTTTTAGTGATATTTGTAAATTGTCTTTCTAAATGTTTCGTTAGCATGTTGCTAATGTACTGTTAAATGTGGTTAAAGTTACCATCGTTTCTTACTGTATTCACGGAAACAAGAGCCGTCGCTATTTTCATTATTAAACACTTGCAGTCTGTATAATGCATAAACAACTTCATTCTTTATAAATTTCTCCAACAGTATAGCATTAGCTATTAGCCACGGAGCACAGCCTCAAATTCATTCAGAATCAAATGTAAACAATATAACAGTATACAATACTCACATAAACCGACGCATACATGCCGCATGCATGACAAACACTTTGTAAAGATCCATTTGAGGGTTATATTAGCTGTGTAAACTTTGTTTAGGCACTGTTTAAGGCAAGCGCGAGCTCCGTGGGTGGAGAGTACTAGATTTAAAGGGGCCGCACAGCATAAATCGGCTCATATTTAATAATGCCCCAAAATAGGCAGTTAAAAAAAATTATTAAAAAAAATGTTCGATGGCACCTTTAACTACCCACCCGCACACATAAACCTACATGCTGTTCTTCAGACATCAGTGCTTGAGTAGAAAAGGGAAGATCACAGAGACATGAGGGTGCAGGGACTCTTGAACACCAGACAGGAAGAAAACGCCCTTTAGCAATCACATAGCAGAAATGCTTAATATCATCTAAATGAGTAAAACCATCTGATTTTAAAACAAGCAGCCAAACATGCCAAAAACTGCAGAAAGATGAAATAACCTGCAAGCACAGTAGCTGCTGCATGTAAGAAAGAAAAAAAGAAAGACTTTTCTAGTAGGCCCTATCTAATGTCATTTCTTTTATGAAAGATATCTTGTGTTTTTTTCCTTTTTCATGTTGCACTGTTTAACTGTGTGCAATGTGACCTCAAAGGTCAAACTGAACGCCCTGTCTGACCTCTTTATTAGCCAGCATCTAACGGTCAGTGACGCAAAACAACCTTTAGACAAAACTCTGCACATTCAATATCATCTTTAAATAGAAAAATTTGTGTATTGATAATTCTTCTTACCGTGCTTGCCGCAAGAGGATTCCAAAAGGCTCCATCTTGGGACCAAAATAAATTAAAAATAAAATGAAAATAAATCACTTTATATTGATAATTTACCTGGAGTACGTAAAGATGTAAATGTTCAGATGTATGCAGATGATGTAGTAATTTTATCCATGTAAATAATATTTGTCATGACAACTCGGAGTGTTTGGCATGGTAATGGATATGACAATGTATATATTTTTGATCTTGGTGGAACAGATCTGCTACGCTGCTGCTGCTGCAGAGCAAGTACGGGACTTGCTACTGCCAATACATACACGACCCGCTGCTGTGAGCAAGTAAGACATGCTGCTGCTGTACGATATAGCGTACATGAATAACCATAGCAGATCTATACAGGTGGAGCTGGGGAAGATGGAGGGTTTCTGAAGCACGCTGCGCTACTAAGCAATGCTAACTCATGCATTTAAAGATTAAGCACGCAGCTCATTGGCTACTAAAACAGCAGGAACCAATCATCTGTGACCTATAGATATTGATGTGATAATTAGCAGGTGTGTTAAAGGACCTATTAGCCTGCGCTATCTAGAGTTTCATGCCAGAACTTTTTATTAAAGAAGCTATATACTATACTAACGTGCTCTTTAAATAACAAAAAAATATTGCGCCAGTGAATTTAGACCAGGTTTCAGGTGGTCAATGGTGTAGTCTATTTCAGTTGCCTTAAAATAGCAAAGCACCAACAATATGCCTGAACACACCTCGTCTTCAGACCTGCATGGGCGCACAAATGGGCGCAAATGCATTTGCTATTTAAACAATGTGGCGCAGGATGTGAAAATGATAACTGCGTCGGGCTAAAACTAGCAAAAAACACTTGTGTCGAAGAAGCGATAAAAGTGTTGGATTATAAAAAAACTCCCATTTCATTACTGTAACATTGTAAAAAAATATGTATTGAGATTTGAAAATTTTAAAAACTTCAAATATGCTTGTTTTATTTATAAGGTCTGGCATGGCTTGCCCCAAACAGGAAACAACCTCCTCATTTACCACAATATATTAATGAAGCACTGCAACCACAGCAGAGCTGCTGCATGTAAGAAAGAAAAAAAGAAAGTCCTTTCTAGGGCCTACTTTTAAAATCTTAAAAAATAATTTATCTTGTGTTTTGTTTTTTGTTTTTTCTTTAAGTGTTTTTATTTTGCATTATTTTCACGTTGCACTGTTTAACCATTCATTTCAGAAATATAGCTTATGGGAAAAAAGTGGTCTCGTGGCACAACTTGCCCCTGGTGCGGGGTGAGTTGTGCCTTTGGGGAGAAGGCATTGGGGTAAATTGTGCCAGTCATTTCTGAAGTAAAACATTTTAACGTTATGAACCGTAATGCTATATGAAAGCAAGACAAATTCAATACAAAATTACTCATTTAAGGTTTATTTAAATATTGTCACCCTATTAAACTGTTGGAATAGGCTAAGTCATATTTTGTAGTTTTTGAGAAAACAAAAAAAAAACTTAAATACACAATATATGATATTTGTGAATCATTTCAGGCAAAACGGCTTTGGCAATAGATGTCTTTTGACATACATAGAACACTTTCTGTCAATTATGTAACACATAAGAATACACTGCATTCCAAATAATTATGCAAGTGACATATCAGTAAGATTTCAGTAGAATAAACATTCAGATTTTAGTTTTTCTAAGAAAATGTTTGTTTGTTTGTTTATTTATCCATGTCTTTTTAGATAACTGGTATCAATCTCAGTAAATAAAAAATAATTTGCTATGGAAACCCTACTTAGAGGTTGTTCCACATTATTAAGCAAGTCACAGTTCTCATGCAACATGTGGAGGAAGAAAAATCTTTCTGATGATGAAAATACCTGTTTGCTACATGGTCTAAAATCAAGAATGTCATATAGTTTAACTGCTAAAATGTAAGAGTACAATTACAAATCAATAATATGTTTAAAATAATCATAAGTTAACCCAGGCCCTCTGGCACAAATCACCCCAGACCCACAAGTTTGAAAAACTAGCATGATTCAGCAATTAAGAGCTAACATCATGCTAACTGCATAGACTCATTGTGTAGCCTGCTAAAGCACTAAAACATGTGTGAAATGTTTTCAAACTTGTCTATAATTGTTCAGACACTACAATCAAAAAACCTTGATCATAGAAATTTTACTTTGAAAGGGAAAAAACAGTTTTTTGAGCTAAAATGTGCTTTCCTCTCATCCCATGTGTCTCTCTTCTTTGGAGGATGAGTAAAATGGGTGACTTTTCAAAATTATGTGGTCACATGACCACTTTCTTCTATGGTTTTCCAGAAACAATGGGTGGAACTACTCCCCCTGGCACAAATCACCCCACTCTCCCCTACAGTGTGACCTAAAAGGTCAAACTGGACACCCTCTCTGACCTCAGAACTCTTTATTTAACTGTCAGTGATGCACATGACCTTTCGACAAAACTGAACATTCCATTCTAAAAACTACACAAACAAACAAACACACTCACTTATCATTCCCCAATGCTCCCCTGAGAACTGCATCTTAAGCCAGTTCTACGGAGTATGTTCTGCAGGATCTGCCCAGATAGAAACCGGATCAGATTTTTCTCAAACAGACTCGTCTGTTTGGCCTGTAACGTCTGTCATCTAAACAAAGACGCACAGTGTTTGTTTTAATCGAGCGTTCCTAACCACTCGAGTCCTGATGTGTGTCAGAAGCTCACGGGAGGTTCCCGCACGACACAGTGACACAGTTCAAAGACCAATATAAATGCGCAGGTGTGTGAACAGGAAGCTCAGAGATGCAGTTGGGCAAGTCGGTGGGCAGTAACAGTAACTCTGATACCCGAGGCGGAACATGAGAAGACAAGTCTGAGCTCGAGCCTGATCCAAAAACAGAGTCACGTTCACTTCATTTGACTGAACCTTCATTCGGCTCAGTTGTGTTATCTGGTCACGGCGGTCAGGCTTTCGGTTACACGAGTCATCCAATAGGCTACACTCTTAAAAATAAAGGCTCAAAAAAGAATTTTACGCATAGAAGTACGATTTTAAAAATCTAAAGAACATTTTTCCACTAGAAAGAACCTTTTGTGGAATTGAATGTTATAGATTCTTTATGGAACCATCGATGCCAACAAAAACTTTTATTTTTAAGTGCAGTTAATTAACATGGTTAAATTGCTGAGACCGAAAATGCCATTTTCAGCTAATTTACGTGTATTTCAGTGGACATTATTGTCTCCTACATTATTATTACATTACATTATTATTACTCTACAGCACTACAGCAAGAACCATGTCAAAATCATATTATGACTCAAAGAAACCAACAAACATAAAAAGTGTTAAACCCTCAACCACTGAAGGTCTGCAGGTGGAGAGAGAGAGATAGAGAGAGAGCGAGCGAGCGAGTCTCCAGTAAACGTGCAGCTCCTCTGTAGTTTCATGTTGAGTCGTGTTTCTTTCTGCCACTGAAGTTCTTCATGCCAAAGCAAAAGCTTCACTGACACACATTACTAGAAACGGTAAGAGATTTCTATTCTGACAAATTATTATTATGAATAATGAGGGTCAGGAACTCTGTGAGAGGAGAGTGAAAGCTGTGCTTGTGTGTATGTGTGTGTGTGAGAGAGAGAAAGTTTCTGTTTGGAATGATTAATTCCAGTTTGTGTTGATTTTTATAACATCGCTACACTATTTTGAGAAGCAGATGCTCTCTATATATACTTCTAGCTAATGAATAATTCTACCATGTGTCTCTGGTAAAGCTTGTAAGAACCAAAGACATCTGACATCCAACGAAGAATCTAAAATTTAAAACACTGCAAAAAATAAATAAAATATGTATGTACAGAAAATTAAATACACGAAAAGAAAATAACCAATAGCATATAGCATAGAAGAAAGCGAAAGCTAAAGATTTTTATTTGATAACATCAGTTAACATGAGCTAAAATTACTTCTATTTATCTTAGATCATATTCATTTCAACAATTACTAATATATTATTAAAATAATGTTGTATCTGTTGATATTATTTAATGGACCTGAGCTGATATGAAATACGAAAAGCTGTAGCTATTTTTTATTAACTAACATTTAAAATGAATAAATACTATGTACAATACAAATGTATTGCTCGTTGTTAATGTTAAATAGCATTAACTGGTAACATTTTATAGCCCAATAGAATGTTTAGACATTCTACTTTCTATAAGTAGGCTAACTTTGCAACTACAGCTTTTTCTACTAACCTGAACCTTAATACTCTAATGAGAGCATGTAGTTGCAAACTTATAGAATGCCTAAATTGGACCATCAAAATAAAATGTTACCTATTAATTTTATTCTAAAGTGTTGCTGAATCAAATATATCTGCATATTTCTTTAATTTGATGTGACCTTATCATTATATAAATGTTAATCAACAGAATTTGCAAGAGCTTTTTTTCCTGTGGCAAACAAGCATCAATCTTTTACATACGCAGTCCTCTAATGTAACATGATACAGTTAAACGTTAACATGTGTCTGAATAGAGCCCCAGAATTCCTTGGCTCGACATCACTCGTGTATGTGAAACTGAACGACTACAAAAGACTAAAGATTTTGGTCATGAAATTAATCAGATTGGCTTAAAGGGATAGTTCACCCAAAAATAATATTCTGTCATCATTTACGCACCCTCAAGTTGTTCTAAACATGGATTTCTTTCTTATGCTGAACACAAAATAACACATTTTAAAGAATGCTGTTAACCAAGCTTCTTTTTTTGGTCCCCATTGAATGGGGCCCATCAACTGTTCGGTTATGACACTGTTCAAAATATCTTCTTCTGTGTCCAGTATAAAAAAGAAATTCACATTCAACTTGAAGGTGAGTAAATGATGACAGAATTTTAATTTCTGGGTGAACTAATCCTTTAAATTAATTTCTCTAAACAACATAAAATGAACAGTAGCGTTTAACAGAATGTTAAGTTACTCAGATGACTTAAAGGGATAGTTCACCCAAAAATGAAGATTCTGTCATCATTTACTCACCCTCAAGTTGTTTCAAACCTGTATTAATTTCTTTGTTTTGCTGAACACAAAAGAAGATATTTTGAATAGTGTCTGTAACTAAGTTGATGTGCCCCATTGACTTCTATAGTATTTATTTTTTCCTACTTTGGAAGTCAATGGCTACTGTCAACTGTCTGGTTACCAACATTCTTCAAAATATCTTCTTTTGTGTTCAACAGAAGAAAAAAAAAATCATACAGTTTTGGAGGGTAAGTAAATGATGACAGAATTTTCATTTTGGGTGAACTATACCTTTAAAGTAAGTACAGCTGCAAGAAAACGTATGTGAACCACTTGCAGAATCTGTGAAAATGTGAATAATTTTAACAAAATAAAGGAGATAATACATAATACATGTTATTTTTTATTTAGTACTCTCCTGAGTAAGATATTTTACATAAAAGATGTTTACATATAATCCACAAGACAAAAAAATAGCTGAATTTATAAAAAAAAAACATTTATAAGTATGTGAACCACTGATTCTTAATACTGTGTGTGGTTACCTGGATGATCTACAACTGTTTATTTGTTTTGTGATGGTTCTTCATGAATCTCTTGTTTGTTCTGAACAGTTAAACTGAGCTCTGTTCTTCAGAAAAATCCTCCAGGTCCTGCAGATTCTTCAGTTTTCCACCATCTTTTGCATATTTGAACCCTTTCCAGCAGTGACTGAATGATTTTGAGATCCGTCTTTTCACACTGAGGACAACTGAGAGACTCAAACACAATTATTAAAAAAGGTTCAAACATTCACTGATGCTCCAGAAGAAAACACGATGCATTGAGAGTCAGGGGGTGAAAACATTTGAACAGGATGAAGATGTCCAAATTTTTCTTATTTTGTTTAAATATACATTTTTTTCATTTAGTTCTGCCCTTCGGAAGCAACAGAAGATACTTTCATGTTTCACGGAAGACAAATTAAATACAATTCACCTTGATCTTCAAATTCCAAATGTTTTCACCCCCGTCTATTAATGCATTGTGTTTCCTTCTGGAGCATCAGTGAATGTTTGAACCTTTTTTAACAGTTGTGTTTATGTAAACATATTTTATGTTAAATATCTTACTCAGGAGAGTACTAAATAAAAAATAACATGCATTTTGTATTATCTCCTTTATTTTGTTAAAATTATTCACATTTATGTGTGCAAAAAGATATTTTCTTTTAAAGAATTCTCTTTTTTAGGACTACAACAAACGGCTGGTAGGACTACAACAAGCTTCTTCCCAGGTTAGTGACATCACTAACCCTAAAATTTACATATAACCTGCCCCCGAAAACACACAAGAAAGGGGGCGAGGCCATGTTGGGCTGCTTTAGAGAAGAGAAAGTCTTGTTGTAATAGAGTGTTGTTGCCATACCGTTATTTTACGCCGGACTGCTTCACAAACGAGGGTCAATTCAATTCTGGATTTGCACAAGTTATTAACATGACGGCACATGCTAGTCGATGAGTCAATCAACTCCACAGTAATTACAAAAATGTATCCACTAACCGTTCAAAAACTTCGAAATGTTTCTAAAAGTTGTAACTTCTTCCTGAGTCTCTCCATCAGTGTCCGACTCAGGTTTGAACAATGTAAGGCTGAACATTGTTACTGACAATCGTCATTTTGGCTGTGTGAGATTCTCCAGCTTTGTTGTTGTTGAGCTGTTAAAGCTCCGCCCTCTTCTGGAAAGGGGGCTGGGAGCAGCAGCTCATTTGCATTTAAAGGGACACACACAAAAATGACTTGTTTTTGTTCACACCCTAATAGGGGCAAATTTGACAAGCTATAATAAATTATCTGTGGGGTATTTTGAGCTGAAACTTCACAAACACATTCTGGGGACACCAGAGACTTATATTACATCATGTGAAAAGGGGCATAATAGGTCCCCTTTAAAGTTTTGCTTACCAAACAGCAGCAAGCAGAAAGAGAGATGGTGGGTGTTTGGTTTGTTTCTGCTCACTTTGTTTAGTAAGTTGATGATGTTTTTATGCTCTTGTATTTTAGGGTCAGGAATGAAGTGATGAACGCAAATGAAGCAGCTCTGCTCACCTACGCCATCCTCTGGTCACCCAGTCTTCAACAGCATTGCAATGATGAATTTGATAAGCTGAATTCCATGGTGTCTCATCACTGAGGAAGACTAACAGCAAGAAGACTTTTTTTTTTTTACTGCAGGGGACCCATGGGCGCGATTCACAATTCACCCAGCACAGGGTTCTCCGATGAGTCCTCACCCACTCCCACGAGTGCCTGCCAAAGAAACGAAGTCCTTCTGCGGCACTATAACTATACGGGCAAACTGGAACAGGACCGAGAAGGATTCAAACCAGAAGCCATTGCCTTACTTGTCATCTGCCTCATCATTGTTGTGGAGAACTTCATCGTCCTCATGGCCATCTGGAAAAACAAGAAGTTCCACATGCCCATGTATTATCTGCTGGGCAACCTGACGCTCTCAGACCTGCTAGCCGGATTCACTTACATGCTGAATATCATCCTGTCAGGGCCAAACACGCTGAAATTGACGCCACTGCTATGGTTTCTAAGAGAAGGTGGCGTGTTTATCACGCTGATGGCATCCGTTGTTAGCTTGCTGGCCATAGCCATTGAGCGTTACTTCACCATGCTCAACACGAAGCCTTATTACCGTGCCAAGCGCAACCGCATGTTCACTCTGATCGGGGTGAGCTGGGCGTTGTCGCTGTTGCTAGGCACGCTGCCTATTTTGGGCTGGAACTGTTTGCATGAACTGCAATCGTGCTCCACAGTGCTGCCGCTCTATGCCAAAAGTTACATCTTTTTCTGTGTATTCGTGTTCATGGCCATCCTGTTGGCCATCGTCGTTCTGTACGGACGGATCTTTCACTTCGTAAAGTCCAACACGCAGAACCCGAGCTGCACGCTGCCCAAAGCCTGCGGCCTTCGCTCACGGAAGTACATGGCATTGCTGAAGACGGTCACCATCGTGGTGGGAGTGTTTATCCTGTGCTGGATGCCACTGTTTGTGCTCCTGCTGATGGACTTCATGTGTAACGTTACCACGAGGGAGTGTCGGGTCCTCTTCAAGGCTGATTACTTCCTGGGCGTGGCCATGATTAATTCCTTCATTAATCCCATTATTTACACAATGACGAGCAAAGACATACGGCGAGCCATCCTGAAGCTGCTCTGCAAACGCTGCCTGACGACCAAAGACGGGCAAGTGAAGAATATTGGCTTTAAGATTAGCTTCACTAAGACGGACGCAAACCCCCAGGGGCTGGAGACAACCGTTTCTTCGGGCAATGCCACGACTATACATCTCAAATCCATCTACCCGAAGCTCAAATTATCCGTCATCGCCTAACGCCATGTCACACATAATCAGAGGTTTTTCCTTTCCAGCTGCAACAGCGATACGCAACAGTTCTGTTTTAGACATGGTTTCTATTTCTGCGACGTTGCGGCTAGAACAATTTATTTAAAAGAGTGAGTTTGAATATCGTTTTGCATATTGAGTGAAAATGGATAATTCACCAAAATTAAAGGAAACGAGTGTTCGAACTGTCAACTCAATGTGAACAAACAAGAGTAGGCTATTCTATGGTAAAAGACTGTTTGTCACTCAGTATGTATTTTTAATAATGTTAAAACTGTGTAATATTTATGAATTTGATGTACTTTTTTTTACTTCCATTTTGTTGTGACAGCAGTGTGAGAGAGACTCCACCCACACGCTCTTCTGATTGGCTGTGATCTCAGAATGATTTTATTTGCAAGACGCAGTGCATTTGCAGCGAGGCTCTGCCCACACATTCTTCTGATTGGCCGTGATTTTGACTTTATTTATGGAGCATTCAACCTTCTTTTAATGAACTACAAAAAAAGCTAGGTTTTTAACTGTACATCTAGAAAATGAAGAACAAAGAATGTGCATTAGTTGTGTTTTGCTTTTTGTTTTTAATTATTTTATAAAGCCACTGTAAACTTTATTGTTACGTATTATATTGTTATATGCTATCATATTTTGTGCATGCAAATAGCTTACTTCGCTGTAAATAGAAAAGCCAGACAATATCCCTGTTAAATACCTATAACTGTTGTGGTATTCTGCCATGTTTCTCACTGACTTGCACCAAAATTGTAAAGATTGGAGCTTAAAGAAAATTCTGAGCTTTCCACTTGTATTTACGACATTGTGGTGGCATTCATGTGCATTTTACCCGTAAATACGAACTTTCCGACATGACTTGAATGCACAATTAGCTGTGAGTGCAGTGCGCTTGCAGAGAGACTCCACCCGCACGCCTTTCTAATTGGCTATGATTTTTGTGTGATTCTGTGTCACGTCTGGTGTGCTCAGACAAAATGCTTGTCAGCAGAATTTTGTCTCAACTTGTCTTGTTAGTACACGGTGTAAAAGTGTTCTTGGCCGTAACATCTTCAGCGCTGAACATGTGAAAATCATCCTGAGGACTCCAACTTTGTTACACATACAAGCCCAAGCACTTTCAGGTTCTGGACTGAATCATCATGAACCAAACCGAATTAAAGGCACATAATAAACCACAACCACAAAGCGCAGCTGGAAATGTGTTTTTCGAACACAATCGCACTTTGGCAAAATTCCCTTTTGCTCGCAACATGGACTCTAGTGAAGCTGTCGTGGGCAGAAAGTGATATTTATGTAGGTGTTTTCCAGCATTTCAACATACAGCCACGTGGCCTTTAACATTTGAATTCACAATTACATTTGCAAACATGCAGAAATACTCTATCAGTGCATCAACCAGTAGCTATCAGTTTGAAATCTACAGTGCATGCAAAGACTTCAAACAAAGTGCAGTTTGCTGCAGACGGCACTGAACAGCAGACGGACCTGTTGTGATATAAGACCATATATGTCTGTTGATTCTGGTACTGTAAAAATATACAAACCCTTCACAGCAATATGAGGAAAAGAACTGTAAATATTCCACTTCAACAGAAGTGCTTCCTGAGCACTCTTGATTGAATGATGAACTGTAAGCATCTCTTAACACAAAAGCATTTAAGATTTGTACAGGTTCTTTTGTACAATGTAAATGTTTGATATGCTGTTTTCACAAGCTTTTTTTTTTTTTTAAACCCATTGCTACTAAATTATGTTTTTTCTTATCTGATATTAAATATTTTTTAAGATAACCGAGATACAATATAGCCTGTTCATGCATTTGACATACATACAAGTTTGACATTTACATGATTACAGGGGCATAGTGAAACTTGAAATGTTCTGGTGACACTATAGGCTCAGGCTTAATATTCATTTCAGCTATAAGATATATACACCTTCTTAGAATCATTAGAAGTCTTGATTTTGTCCATTGTCTTCCATATTCGAAATTATGCAGAATCATTTTAGCTATAAGCTTGAGCAAAAGTCTTCTGTTTCAAATCATTGCAATCTGTCTCCTAATTCACGCTGGTTTGCATATTTTTGCAATGTGATTTGCCCTTGCGTTTAAGTGACTGGATTCACCACTGAGTGAAAATATGATTCATCTTTCAAAGAGCTTACAACAGAAACAGACACATACACACATTATAATCACCACTGCTGTTATGGTTGGGGATTCCAATTCCTATCGATTCCAAGTTTTAATTTCAATAAGGTAAGAATAAATATATTCAAACATTAAAAGTCAATCATTTAGAGATCAAACATATTTATACTGAGTCTTTTTGCAAAACATTTTTGCTGAATACCATGAACACAAATCAGCAGCTTATCACTTGTACGAGGAACTTTTCCTATAGGTTTGAACAAAATATCAGCAAAAATAACTTGACTTAAACTAATATAACTAATAGGCTATATACTTCAAACATTATTAAAGACAATTATACAGTCAGTAATAAAATGCAAGCAAATAAATTAGCAGTAGCACAAATGCAACTGAGCAAAGTTCAGGAAATCAAATATAGGCCTAATAAAATGTAAAATAACACTTTTTGGTAACACTTCAGTATAATGGGCCATCATTAATAAGTAACTATGAAGGAGGTAATACAGGACAAATGAGTAGTACTACATTAACACTTCAGCTACTAATTAATATAGAAACAAGCTTAACCAATCTGTAAGTAATATGAAATTTAGGACTTAGTTCCTTATTAGATAATAAATAATTACTGAATGAGATTGACATCATTAACTAATAGGTAACTATGACAAATTATAAAGAATTAATATATAATTACTAATTACAACATTAACTTGTCTGAGATGTGGGCAGTCTTCTTTTATGTGGTAATGAAATGCATCACTAATTACATTACAGTATAATTACAGTATAATTGATGACTGATTACGTCTCAGACACACAATAATGTTCTTTATAATTTGTCAGTTAGTTAATAGTTATTAATGAGGCTTATCTTATTAAGTAATTATTGATTACATAATAAGGAACTATCTCCTAAATTTGATGTTACTTACTGATAAGCTTGTTTTTATATTTGTTTATAGTAGTAGCTGAAGTGTTAGTGTAGTACTTATTAGTTCTGCATTACTTCCTGCACAGTTACTTATTAATGACGGACCATTATTCTAAAGTGTTACCCACTTTTTAATTTCACTGTAAGATAACCCTTTTGATTTTCCTGGGGAAAAAGTCCTGAGTCCTTCACATAAAAATCAGTCTACAGGCTTTTAGAGATAACCTAGGAAGTCTCATTTTAATTAATACAATTAATACATGAAAATTCTTACATAAAGCATCATGAATGCATTTTTTTTTTTTAGACATAAAGTATGTTCATGCGCAGTTTAATCCATAAAATTAATTAACTAAAACTAAATCCATAAAATGATCCTATGATGCTGGGAACCCTTAAAAGGTTTATTATGAAACGCCTGACAGAACCATTTAAGGTTCTTTATACTATGGGGCTGTTGAATCAATACTCAAATCTGATTGGTTGTGGAACGTTTAAGGTGTACAATTATTTTTTAGGGAAATGCACTAAAGTAATGTCTAAAGTAGCTCTAGGCCGGTCTTGACCACATTGTTCCATATCACTTTGCCAAATGATTTCAGTTACTTCAAAAGTTCCTACAGTCTACAACTGCAAAAGAAACAAAAACCACAATGCAAATAAGCCTTTTTGACCAAGCAAATAAATATAGTAAACAATAGGATAAAAATGACAAATTGTTGTCATGTTTTTTGCCACAAAATATGTTTTATTAAGTCCTGAAAGCTCATACTCTCTCCCGCTCTCTCTCTCTCACTCAAATGTGTGCACACAGTATGGACACACACTTGCACAGAAATGTGTTATCAGTGCTGCTCTGACGAATTAATCAGTGAAATGGTTTAGCAACTTAAAAGCTACATGAATTACCAGCGAGGTAATAACTGTGTGGTTCTTGAGGTAGATAAACTAATAGTTTCGCTATTAGTAGAGACACTATTGTGAGAGACGCACAGACCCAGGTAGGCTCATTTACATATGTATATGGGTCAGTGACGTAAGGATTTTCAACAAGCCAATTTTAAAATACAAAAAATAATATATATTGCAATTATTCAGAGATGCAAAACACTAAACACACTTCTCTACATTAGACACAGAAATCTAACATAATGTCACTTCTTTGCCATTTCAAGACACTGCTTCGGAGCTTTACAAATCGAATCAGTGACACGGAGTGCCAAAGTCACGTGATTTCAGCAGTTTAGCTGTTTGATAGGAGATCCGAATCACTGAATCGATTCGTAAAGCTCCGAAGCAGTGTTTTGGCCCATCACTATATTGTTGAAAAGTCGTTATTTTGTTTTTTGGCACACAAAAGGTATTCTCTTCGCTTTATAATATTACAGTTTTTGCCCGTTGCTTGACACATGCTTAAACCAAAGTAACATAACTTAAAGTTGTTGTTATATATTGTTACTATATATATGTTGTTGTTACTATGCCTTAAACAAAGTGTAACCATAACTTTAACAAAAGCGCTGCACTTTAGTTGCAATTCTGTAATCCTAGACACTACACACCATTTCATAAGACACTTCTCAGGGTAACATTGGGAAAACACATCTATTCAAAATACAACACACATTGGTTAATTGAAAAGACATTGACACACACCTGAAAACATTTACTTACAAAACTGAACAGCAATCAGCCAGATTCAAAAGCCTCAGTTAAGCCATTTTGAGAACTTTGCAAGGCGGAGGAAGAGGACGACAGAGAGAGAGAGGAGGACGTGGTCGAAGAGGCCACGCAAGGACCATTATTTTGGATGACATAAGAGCAACTTTGGTGGACCATGTCATAAACCATGGCCCGACTATGAGGGAAGCTGGGCAGAGAGTCCATCCTAATCTAAGCCGTTTCACAGTTTCATCCATAATAAGGACATTCCACCTGGAAAACAGGTGTGTCTTCAACTCTCTACTCAGACTGTATCTAGAGTATTTACAGTACTGTACCATATCACGTTACTGTATCCCGTGTATTGTATTCAAGTGTGGCTAATGCTCCTTTTCCAACTAAAGTGGTAGTTTTGTGAAACATATCGTGATAACGTGTTGAGATGTTTCAGTACTGTGTATGGTAAATACAGTAAAGTTTAGTATACACAGTACTGTAAAAAAGAAACAAACGAGAACAATTTGTGGTGCATTTTTCTACAGAATGGCTAGAAGACCTACTGGGGGTGGACGCCAACGCCTGTTCACCCAACAGCAGAAACTTGCCATAGTGAACCTTGTCAGAGCAAACAATGCAATCTGTCTCCACCAGCTACAGCAACAAATACTTGCAGATAGGCAAGTATTCAACAACATAAATCGAGTAAACATTACAACTATCAGACGCATCTTGGTAAAGCACAGCATGACCATGAAGTAATTGTACAGGGTCCCATTTGAGAGGAACAGTGTCAGGGTCAAAGAACTTCAACATGAATATGTACAGGTAAGTGTTTCAGTTCTTTACATTTACAATAAAGAATGGGTGCAGTCCAGTAACGGATGAATATGTACCACTGGATTAGTACCACATAGATACATTCAGAAAGCTACCTGTGTGGTGGGGTGGGTCGGTTCTGTATATGTAGTAGTGTGTGTTTTGAGTAAATCCATCCACAATATGTATTTTTTGTTACAGAGAATCTTGGACATGGATGGAGCTGCACAGCCACATGAATGTATTTTCATCAACGAGGCTGGATTCAACCTTAGCAAAAACAGACGACGGGGACGTAATATAATTGGCCAAAGGTCAATTTTGCACATCCCGGGTCAGCGCGGGGGAAATATCACATTGTGTGCTGCCATAAGTCTTCGAGGCCTACTGCACCATCATGCCAAACTGGGTCCCTATAATGCGCAACACACACTCTAAAAAGTGCTGGGTTAAATATGGACAAAACCAGGGATTGGGTTGTTTTCACCCAGCCATTTTTTTCAACCAATTTTGGATTTCTTTTTTTAGCCAACAATACAGTAATATAGTAAAAGGCATGTTTTTGCTCACCCCCAAATAGGGGCAAATTTGTGGGGTATTTTAAGTATATATTAATATCGACCATTTCAAAAAGTGGTGGGGACATGTCCCACCCGCAAATTACGTCTATGACTCACCCCCAAATAGGGGCAAATTTGTGGGGTATTTTAAGCTGAAACTTGACCAGACCAGAGACTTATATTACATCATGTGAAAGAGGGTATAATAGGTGCCTTTTAACTCAACCTGCTGGGTTTGTCCATATTTTACCCAGCTTGGGTTTTTTTAACCCAGCATTTTTTAGAGTGCATCATCACATTTCTAGATGTGCTTCATGATGCAGTTGGACAGGATGGACCAGAGCAGCCCAGGTTTGTTGGGATAATGTTAGTTTCGATCAGGCTGCTCTGGTCCAGAACTGGTTCACCAACCATGATTACTTTGAAGTTCTGTACTTGCCCCCTTACTCACCATTTCTAAATCCTATAGAGGAATTTTTTTCCGCTTGGAGATGGCACGTATATGACCGCCAACCACATGCCTGTATGCCTCTTCTGCAGGCAATGGAACAGGCCTGCAGAGACATTGAGGTGAGGTCTATCCAGGGATGGGGATACTTAGCGAGAGAAGACATTGTTTGTGATGTTGATGAGATCCTGTGGCCAGACCCCAACAGACGGCAGGATCCATAAGCACACTTGCGCACAATTGTGTTTTTCTGTGTTTACAGTAGTGTATTGTTTGTTTTATTTTTGATTTAACCAAATTTACTGTACTGTAAAATATACTACTGTAATGTAATGGTTTTGAAATCAGTATTTCATTTTTTGGTTGTTGTGAAAATATGCCATCTGTGGAACTGAATAAAAACATTGAAAACAAAAGCCTGCAGTTTTTTCATATAAAGTAGACTTGTGTTGCTGCTGATCTGAAAGTGCTGATCTATTCATATGATGCAAGTGAGTATCATTTTGTCATCAGAGTGACATTTTGACAAAGAATTGTTAGGTTTTGATAGCAGAATTTCAATTTGACATAGATGTGAATGGTTTTGTGTTGTGTCTTATTTTCTTGTGTGTAGAGTTTTGACACGATGAGCCAAATTTAGCAAAACGTGTGTAAGCAATAGGCAAAAACTGTAAGGTAGAACCACTGAACTCACATGAACTGTTTTAAATATGTTTTTAGTACCTTTATGGATCTTGAGAGAGGAAGTACCATTGCTGGCAATGGAGGCCTCACTGAGCCATCGGATTTAAAGGATTAGTTCACTTTGAAATTAAAATTTCCTGATAATTTACTCACCCCCATGTCATCCAAGATGTTCATATCTTTCTTTTTTCAGTCGAAAAGAAATTAAGGTTTTTGATGAAAACATTCCAGGATTTTTTTCCATATAGTGGACTTCAATGGCCTCCAAATGGTTGAAGGTCAAAATTACAGTTTCAGTGCAGCTTCAAATTGTTCTACACAATCCCAGACGAGAAATAAGGGTCTTACCTAGAGAAACCATCACTTATTTAAGAGTGTTTTAATGACAAATCCTGACAAATGTCTTGAAATACAACATCTGAACAGTGTCTTGAGGTGTGGTAACCGTAGTATAAGCGGAATAATTGACAAAATAAATGCAAAATAATGCACACCCGAGGTGGTAATGCGGCCACAATGTGAAGCGTTACACCTCGGGGTGCATTATTTTCTAATAATTCAACGTCCCTTCATCAAATATTCTGCTAATACTACAGTTACCACACCTCAAGACACTGTTCAGATGTTGTTTTTCAAGACATTTGTCAGGTTTTTGTTACATATAGAACCTTTTCTAAAGTCACGATACAGCTATAATTCTGCATTAAATGAGTAAACTTACAGTGATTTAATCTCTAGTTGATTTCTGTTCTGCCGCAGTTTCCAAGAAGAGCTGATTGAGCTTTTCACATTGAAGATGCTTTAGGGTCACTTTATAATTTAATGTTTTATAGTGTATGAAAGGTGTCAGATTGTATATTGTGTAGTCATCCAACACCTTTCATATGGATTAACACGTTTAGCACGTCCAGCGAGCTTCCTGTCAGCACTGTGATGTTAACCGCAATGTATGGCACACAACACGCTGCTGGTGAGTGATGCATGTAGGCTGGTTGTGGGTTCCGATCTGTGGGAGTTTGCAGAGGGGCTGGTATTTGCGCACTAACATGGAAACACTACTCAGCTCAGTTTTGCCCTCTTTACCGTAAACACACTCTCTCACACAAATACACACACGAGCTTCAGAGAGCCGTACGTACCAAAACCACAAGCCTTGAGCTCCGCTTACAAAGCCACGAGGCAGACGTGTGTATCACACATGCACACACACACACACACAACACATATCATCCAGTCTTGCGCACACACACACACACACTTACACGCACACATCATCCACATCATTCTCACACACACACTCACACATTATACACCTCAGTCGCACACACATACACACACACATGCACACACAGTTCTGTCTGAACTGAAACTATGGCCATCAGGGCAGATGCCTGTTGGTGGAGTCGAAAGATTACAGTTTTTCTGAATTGCTAAAACATTCTTGAAACCATCGCTCATCTTCTCAAAAGATTAAATACAAATACAAATCTTCAAACTAAATTCACAAAACCTTTGACTCTTGTGGCAAAATCAAACAATTGCTTCAAAACCATTTCACCGGTAGGCCTACTCAAAATCAAACATGCTTTCAGATCATACACACATTAGGTAATACAGTATATAAACACTACAGATCATTCATTAGACACTACATCAAAAAATGGAGAACACGACATGCAGAAAATAAGTATATTGTAACACATATTGTAAACAAATTTTCCAATTACATAAAATGTATAATCACAACTATGTAAGGTGAATATATATATGTACTGCATTATATTGAATATTATAGTATTGAATCTCTTTATAGTCAGCACTTGCAAACTGTAAAAATACAGTAGTCTAAATGCAAAAGCTTAAAAGGTCAAAGAAAACTCTAAATGAAGAGCATGTTACAGTACACTCAAGAGAGTTGTGCAACTGCAAAACCAAAGTCAGTGAGAGATTCATTCCGCCTCACCATCACGTCTTCATGTTGGGTCTGCCCTGAGTCAAATCAGGTCAGCTTTATTTCTACAGTGCTTTATACAATACAGATGATTTTAAAGCAGCTTTACAGTGATAACAGGAAAATGATTCAATGATGCAAACAGAGTTCATTTCGCAGCTTTAAAAGAAAAGCGTCATTGTTCAGTTGAAGTCAGTTCAGTGTTGATACAGTTCCGTTGTAAAGATCTTCAACTACAGTATTTCACAATTGCTAAAACACATTTCTTGAAACCATCACTCATTTTCTCAAAACATTAAACAGAAATAAAATCTTCAAACTAATTACACAAAACCTCTGACTCTTATGGCAAAATTAAACAAAGCTTTCAGATCATATACACATTAAGCAATATATAAACACTACAGATCATTCATTAGACACTACATTAAAAATGGAAAACACAACATCCAGAACATAAGGTTACAGAAAAAAGTATATTGTAACACATACACATTTTGCATTACATAAAATGCATAGAAATCACAAGTAATGTGAATTTAAAGTATACTGTATGTACTGCAAGTACAGTATTATATTCAATATTATATAGTATTGAATGTCTGTATATACAGTACTTACATACTGCAAACATACAGCAGTCTAAATGCAAATGACTAAAAGGTCAAAGAAAACTCTAAATGAAAAGCATGATGCAGTACACAAAAAACAAAACAAAAAAAACAAAGTTCAGGGTCAGTGAGAGATTCATTCTGCTTCAGCATCATGTCTTCATGTTGGGTGCGGCCAAAATCAAGTCAAGTCACCTTTATTTCAATTGCAATTTATACTACACAGATACTAGTCTATCTAGTATAGTATAGTCTAGTCTAGTCTAGTCTAGTCTAGTATAGTCATAGCAGCTTTACAGTGATAACAGGTACATGATGATCAGTAATGCAAAGAGGGTTCATTTTGGCTGTACAGCTCTAAAAGAAAATAGTGTCATTGTTCAGCTGAAGTCAGTTCAGTGTTGATTCACTTACATTGTAAAGACCATCAATTATTATGTAAATGACTGTAATTATTTTCCTCTATAAAGCAGTTGATGTCATCATCTAGGCTAGCTTAGTTCAGTTCTCATCCTATAATGTCAGTACTGTCAGATCAATAATATTGTTGAATATTATTGAATATTGTTGAGGACATTTTCCACATCACAGACAATGTCCTCTCTTGCCAGGCAAAGGGAAAAACCTGTGCCGGATCCAGCCTTGACAGCCTTGTCTCCACACCCCTTGCTCTTTCTCCTCATCATCCTCTTACACATACTCTTCGTCCTCTACTTTTCAGATTGTTTCCATCTATTGTTGGTATCATCATTCAGCACCTGTGTCACCTGTGCACTCTGAACTGACCTATATTTTATACAGTTGATTTGATCACATCATTAGAAATAAGTGTGAATAATTTTGAGTCATTGTGTTAAAAGGATGACAACTGTGTTGTAGTTGTGTTTAACTTTTGCCACATGTATTTACACTCTAAAAAATGCTAGGTTAAAAAAACCCAAGTTGGGTTAAATATGGACAAACCCAGCAGGTTGGGTTAAAGGGCACCTATTATGCCCTCTTTCACATGATGTAATATAAGTCTCTGGTATGGTCAAGTTTCAGCTTACAGTTTTTTACAGACGCCAGGACACATTTCTCAATACTTAGGTCACTTTTGCAAAACTCTTCACACAGTGAGCACAACAGAAGTCTATGTGGGCTAAACTGAGGATCAATTATCATTGCTTTGGCACAAAATGCATTCAATGACTACATCTCTCAAATTTTATGAATTCCTTTCTCACTCAGACACAACAACTGCCAAAACTCTTTGTATGTACAGACCGATTTGCACATGCTTACATACTGTTTTCAAAACTGTTAAACTTGTGTTCAAAACAATAACATAATACAAAACTCAATAAGACAGCAATTTGCTACATTCCTACAGTAATATTTTACAGTAATGAAATATATTTTAAATCTTAAAATCAAATGCTATAAAAACAATTGAATTGTATCTGTATCAGTGGATGGTGTGTATACAAATTCTTGTATTTTGGAATTATAAAAAAAATATAAAAATAAATAAACTACATAAAATATTGACAAATTCTGCATCATGTCTGATTCATTCCAGTAACATATATTGCAGTGAATTATAAACAGAGATGTGTCCTTGTTTTACACAAGAAAACACTGTATAATGCTACATGTTGTTAGTGTTTTTTAGGTAATTGTTTTGTGGGTGACAAAGTGTGTTTGTCGGCTGTCAACCTTTGCTAGTGTTCTGAAAGAATGAGTTGATTTGAGACCTGAATTAAGTGTTTTGGTAGTTGTAGTGCATTTTGAATGTGAAATTAACTGCTTTGCCAAGATGAAAGTTGGTTAGGAGAACTGTGTGAAGAGTTTTGCAAAAGTGACCTAAGTATTGAGAAATGTGTCCTAGCGTCTGTAAAAAACTGTAAAATACCCCACAAATTTGCCCCTATTTGGGGGTGAGTCATAGGCGTAATTTGCGGGTGGGACATGTCCCCACCACTTTTTGAAAGGGTCGATATTGTCCCCACCACTTTTTGAAACATCTCGCGGCATCTCGCGGATATCTAATACAAAATAAACACCTCTAGTTGATTATCAGTTTGTGTTAATAATAGGCGATGTGGCGCTGGGATGTGTTGTTTTTAAAATCATGTTGAGTGCTCGTTCCCAGGTAGCAAAGACTTCTGGCCCTGATTTGGCATGAAGCCGGCACAGCTGGCATTCAGTCGGCACTGGCATGAGGCATGTGAACCGAACATGGCCCGGTTATGGTGGACATGGAACCGTCTTTAAGACGGCAAACAAGATATGGGCCAATTGTTAAGTGTATTATTTGGGCCACATGTAAAATATAGAACTGTGGGCCACATATGTGTGGCCAGACTTTTCCCACAGATATTTCATAATTGATAATATTTTCATGAACACAGCTGTTTCCCCTATTCCTGTTTACAACGTGGGTTTATTGCTCTCCATCAACAAGGTTTAATCAATTATGGGACACCATAAACTTTAAATTTATATTACATTTAGGCTACATTTAATCATTCAGCAAACTCTTTTATCCAAAGAGATTTACAATAGAGGACAACAAACCGTAAGCAAACCAACAAAAGCGCAATACTAAGACAGTCTAACACAGTACACAAAGCATATATATGTATGTATATATAGCTATATATATATATATATATATATATATATATATATATATATGTATGTGTGTGTGTTTGTAATAATTTTGTTTGTGTGTAATATTTGCTTTATATATATATATATATATATACATATACCTACATATTAATGGTACCTATATACTGTATAATAGTGTTAGAAGGAAGCAAGCTTTTTAAATTAGCAGCAGATAGAAATTTAATTGTTTGATTATCTTAATTTATGCACAAACAAGGCCAATTTCACACATATGTTTTCTTTCTGAAAATGTCCTAGTATTATTGGGCATATTGGAGCAAGAAAAAAAATCTACCAATCAGGTCGCATCTAGAAAAGCGCGCATAAAGCGCAATGCTTCATGGGTTTGCCGTTTTAACCTCATTGCAGTCAGGACACACTCAGACTCAATCTTGTACCTTTATTGTTCGATTTGGATTTTTTTTTTTTCTTCATTTAAAAGTGTGTAATCTTGCGATTTAGCTGGTTTGGTTAACGTTTTAGAACGCTTTAACCAAAAAAAAAAAAATTACTCCCGGAATCAGAGTTATTGAAGAATTGGGCGGGCACTGAATGCACTTGAGGCTGCACATCTCTAACGGCCGTGGACTCCTCAATTGACTCGAGCATAGCGAACGAAGTTTGGTAAGTGAATATTGTAAAATATATTTTATAGCCTATATTTGGTTTAACGTTACTTTTTTTGGATTGTAGAGTAAGTATGAACAATGCATAATCGTAGCTGTTAGGCCTATATTAAAATGTAATCAGTTCACTAATGTTAAATGTTCGTCGATTACATTCCCAGATAGCAAGCTATGATCAAAATAATGTTGAATCAATGTTAATTTGTCAACGTTAACATCATTGAATCAATATCACTTTTGCACCCTCAATTAATGTTGAAAATATGTTGAAATTTCAGCAAATAAAAGTCAATGGTAGTGGCATTGAATAAATGTTTGCACTCTCAGAAAATGAAACACAACTACAACTGACTTCAAGCCACAGCCTGAAATCAACTGAAGATAAAAGACGACAATAAATCTCTCAAGATAATTCTTTTTGAGAATTAACAGGTTTAGATGTTGATGTTTTATTGAAAATGTTTGGTCACCAACATTGGTCATCATTATTTAAAAAAAATCTGAATATGATCAGTGGCAAGAAAGTATTATTGGTAAATATTTCAATAACAATTAACCACTTTTGGTCAGGAACAAGGTTAGAAATATACTCTGCTTTGTGAGGCAGAAAACTGTCTTATATACTAGTTTATTGTTTCTTGTTTCTTTGCAACAAATGGTGTGTTTTAGTAAACACTGTTACAAAGAGCACAAACTCACACAAAAAGCCCAGAGTCAAACTGCCCAACTAAAAGAACCACTGACCACCAAAATGGTGACCAAACATTTTCAATAAAACATCAACATCTAAACCTGTTAATTCTCAAAAAGAATTATCTTGAGAGATTTATTGTCTTCTTTTATTTTCAGTTGATTTCAGGCTGTGGCTTTAAGTCAGTTGTAGTTGTTTCATTTTCTGAAAGTGGAAACATTGATTCAATGCCATTACCATTTATTTATTTATTTATTTATTTATTTTTTGTTGAAATTTCAACATTAATTGAGGGTGCAAAAGTGATATTGATTCAATGATGTTAACATTGACAAATTAATATTGAATCAACATTATTTCGATCATGGCTTGCTATCTGGGTTCAGATTGTAATATTCAAGTTGTATAGATTTAATAATACAATGGTGTTGTTTGACAAATTATGTAATGAGAGCAAACGGGTTTATGTGTTTGTTTTGATAGTTTGTCTTTCAATTTGAAATGAAATAAGCAGAAATTAAGAAAACAACAACACCGTTGTTCATTTTTCCATTTGTTCAACAACAACAAAAACAAAAATATTTCTGCTTGATTTTTTTGGTTCATGTTTTTAACCTGTCAATCAAAAAATATTTTTTTTGGAACAAATGAAGAAAACTATTAAAGGTGCCAACAACTATCAAAACGTACATGGACCTTGTAGTTTCACCAATTCATTTATGATTTTCTTGATTGTGTTTGGTGTGTGTGTGTTTGCTTTCTGTATTATTAATAATTTATATGATTCATTTTACAATTTGAAATATTTTCTTTTATTTGTTGTTTCAGGTTGAAGAACAAAAGACCTGAGTAAAGCCACGGTATGGAAAAGACTTGGATGTACAATGATAGGGGCAATTCACGAAGAAAGGCATTAAGGGTAGTCAGTAAACTAATGGAAAACGAGCATGATGGGGAAAGAATTGTGAATGATGAGACAAGTGTTAATGTTGATGATTCAGAGGAATCTGACATGCAAATTGGTGATGAAAGTGATGATGATCTAGTTGATGGCACTGAGGATAAGGAAGTACATGAAAAGAGTGCAGCTTCTGTTGAGGATCTGCCTGATCTTGGAGAACAGTGTAGTGAGATGGATGGTGGTTTGCAGAGTTCTCTGGCAGACTGGGCAATTGAATTTGGAATATCTCTAATAGCTCTGTCAGCGCTTCTCAGCATCCTCAAAATCTGTCATCCCTCTCTGCCAAAGGATGGACGAACGTTGTTGAAAACAAAAACGAGCTACAAAATTAGCAGTGTGGCAGGTGGTGTGTTCCATTATTGTGGAATTCTGAATTCTATTCGGAAAATTCTAGATGTCATTTGGCGTAATGTGCCAGACAGACATGTTTTTAAACTGCAATTAAATTTTGATGGATTACCTATCTTCAAGAGTACAACTACACAGTTTTGGCCAATTCTTGGTTTGTTGCAAGGATACACCAAGAAACCTATTTTGATTGGACTGTTTTGTGGTACTTCTAAGCCAAATTCCTTGACTGAGTATCTTCATGATCTGGTTCAAGAGCTAAAAGTGTTGAAAGATGGGTTTCTGTTCAAGCAGAAAACTTTCTTTTTGAATGTTGTTTCTGTTGTGTGTGACACCCCAGCACGAGCGTTCATCAGAGGTGTGAAGTCACACACTGCTTATCATGGATGTGACAAGTGTCACCAAACAGGTATCCGCAAATCGAATAGAATGACATTTCCTGAGGTTAATGCGAGGCGCAGAACTGATGATAGTTTTAGGCAAGCCACAGATGAAGAACACCACATCCAACACTCACCTCTTACAGAGGTTGGCATCGACATGGTCACTTGTTTTCCATATGATTATATGCACCTGGTTTGTCTGGGTGTAATGAGACGTCTCTTAGACTTGTGGATCAGCACCACTGGTCCCTTGTACTGTCGCATTTCATCTAGTCAAGCTTCCATAGTTTCAGATAGACTTCTTGCACTGAGAAATTACATTCCAAGCGAGTTTGCTCGAAGGCCACGGGTTCTGGCTGAAAGATGTAGGTGGAAAGCCACAGAACTACGCCAATTCTTGTTGTACACTGGTCCAGTTGTGCTGAGGGGTATTCTGCAGCCTCAGATCTATGACAACTTCATGCTGTTGTCAGTAGGCGTGTATATTTTGGCAAGTCCACAATATTGTATGGAGTTGAATGACTTTGCTAAAACTCTTTTGGTGTCATTCGTTGAACACTTTGGCCTGCTTTACGGTGAGGAGTTTTTGGTATACAATATTCATGGTCTGGTGCATCTCAGTGATGATGTCAAAGTCCATGGTAATTTAGACCTTATATCAGCATTTCCCTTTGAAAATTTCTTAGGAAAACTAAAAAAATTGGTTCGAGGTCCACTTAATCCTTTGACTCAGGTGATACGAAGATTATCAGAGATGGAAAATGACAGCTACAGTTCTGATGTTAAAGAGGCAACTCAAAAACTGGAAAATGAGCATATGGATGGGCCAGTGCCAGAATGCTTCTCACAACAAGTTCGTCAATATAGAGTGCTTGCTACAGATGATGTAGTTGTGAAGGTCAAAGAGAGAGATTGTTGCATCAAAATTGATAAAAAGTTGTTGTTAGTCCAGAACATTGTTGAGGATAAAGGAATAGTGTACATTGTGGCCAATGAATATAAACAGGTGGAACACTTCTTTACATATCCTATTGACTCAAGAGAGCTGGGAATTTTTGTTGTTTCCAACCTCTCTACTAACATCAAATGTTTCATGGTTAGAAATAAGCCCCAGAAGTATGTGAGACTACCATTCCAAAACCGATTTGTTGTTGTTCCACTATTGCATTGAGACAAATAGCCCTTTTGTTTTAGCATTTCAGTTGGCTAAAGAGTATGTTACTGTGGTTTCAATTTTTTCTCATTAGATGTTTCACATAGTTGTTTTTGACAACACCAATGAGGTTGAAGTTGTACCTTCCATTTGGATGAAAAATGGAGAGTGCATGTGGCCTCCAAATAAAACTGATGTAGCAAAAGCTGTAAAATTACAAGAATGTCCTGGAGATGAATGGAAGCCCCATAAGGCCAGAATTATTTACACATCACGTAAGTTACATTAATTCACCTCTTTCTTCAAACTGAACTAGTGTTATGTATTACTTAAAATTGCTTTTTTTTTTTTTTTTTACTTTCCCAGATGACTACAATGAAGCTAGACGGAAACTTCCTCAAGCTGTTGATCACACTGACATTGGAAGTGATGGAGGGAACTCACCAATTAAATTTAAAAGAAGAAGAATGTAGGGGGAAGAATGTGTTTCATTGTTTTTTTTTTGTTTTTGTTTTTTTATTATTAATTGGTGGTGCACAACATTTACTAATAATTGCATATCTTGAAATGATGATATATGTTCTTAGACCTAAAAACAATTTTTTCCCCGGAGAGGATGATGATGATGAGATGGAAAGCACTGTGAAAGAAAAAAAATCAAAAAAAGGGTAAGAACCTACTGCTATTTTAAATTATAGTGTATTTTATCATACCAGATAAAGTGCTAAGATCTGTTGTACTTCTAAGCAGAAAGTATCCATTGCCCAATGCTCCAAAGATCGTCAGACAGCACAAAAGTCCTGCATTAGAACCAGTAAAGCAAAACATCCCCAAGCTTCACCAAAGAGGCCACGGTGTTCCTGAATGTCACTATGATGACATGGAAGGCACCCTGGAAGGAACAATGTCAAGAAAAGGGTAGGAAGCTTCAGTATTTTTAAAAATTTTATACACTTTATCACAGCAGATAAAGGACTAACATATTTTGTACATTTGAGCAGAAAGTATTCATTGCCCAGTGCTCCAAAGATCAGTAGGCAGCACACCACTCCTGCATTAGACCCAGGAAAGCAAAACAGCCCCAAGCTCCACCCAAAAGACCACAGCACTGCTGACATCCACCCAAAAGACCACAGCACTCCTCAGGTCCACCCAAAAGGCCACAGTGCTGCTGACCTCCACCCAAAAGACCACAGCACTCCTGACCTCCATCGAAGAGGCTACTGCACTCCTGAGCTTTACTCAAGTGATGACAGCACTCCTGACCTCTACCCAAGAGGCCATAGCAGTCCTGAGCACAACCCAAGAGGCCACAGCACTCCTGACCTCTACCCAAGAGGCCATAGCAGTCCTGAGCACAACCCAAGAGACCATAGCAGGCACATTATCACTGAGCGCTGTACATCGAGGCACATCAGTTCTGAGATTCGTCCATTAAGGCATGTCAGCAGTGAGATCCACACATCAAGCAGCATCAGCACTGAGACTGGTAGATCAAGTCATGCCAGCTCTGAGAGCCATAGACCAAGCCATGCTGCACCTTCTCTAGTCCCATCAAAGCATATTGAGCCACACCAGACCAGGGAGCAGACATCTAGTTTGCAAACATGTGAGTATATTAATATTTATTATAGTTATGTTTGTTTTTCGTAATTTTTTTTCCTCTGGCAAATTACTATTTGTACTTCATATTGTTTTTTACACTCTTTCTTATACAAAAAATGACTACAAGTTAAAACTTAGATGAACGTATGTTTGTGCCATCAACTTCCAAAAATTCATATCTCAAGAATGTTTTGTTGAGATGTTGTAATTTGTGATGATAAAGAATAGTCCCAATGGTGATTAATCCACAATTTTAGTCGTTTGGCATGTTAACTTGCAAATTTGACTTGCATTGGAATACAGTTTTGGTTTGGACAAGCAAATGGTCAGTGTTTACCTAATTAAGTGACTGAAAACTTATATTTGTCTTTCTTGTTTTCTTCCTAGCCCTCCTGCGTAATATATTAACAAAACAGGAAATGATGATGGACCAACTGCGAATCATCTTCAAGACCCTGCAGAGTATGAAATCGGCTGATGAGACAGAGACAGTCCTGGATCGAAATTTGTTGCCACTTAAAGATGTCAGTTCTCTTCAGGAAATGGAGGAACAACTACATAGTAATCCTGACCTCCAGAAACAGTTGGTATGTTGGCAAATCATCACATTTCCATTATCTTCAGTGTTTTCCACAGACATGCACTCTATTTGTGGTGGCACTTACCCTGTTAAATGTGGGGACAGATTTATAATTGATTAAACCATTGCTTAAAAAAATAATTCATGGTGATTTCAGGTAAACACGCTGGCTCTCAAAGGTGGGGTGGACGTCCACGAGTGCATTTGGAGGATTATGCAGGGCCTGATTACTAACTCTTTGGCGCAAAAAATCAACATGAGAGGAATAAATGGAAAAATTGGTTTCCAGCGCTTACGTTTAAGGGATGTTGTGATTGGTAAGTTGTACTTTATGCCATAAGAGTGCTTTAAGTGTTTAAAAATCTAAATTTATTTAAATTGATAATTAAGGTTACAAGGGGAGTAGAGGAAGAGAGGAGAACGAGATGAGGAAATGTGAGAGAAGGGATGGAAAGAGGGAGGGAGAAAAAAGGGCAGAGGAAAAGGATAGAGTGGAGAAATTGAGGGATGAGGGAAAAAGATGAGAGGAGGGGACAAAATGAAGTTATGCAGAGAAGGGAGGAGGTAGATAAGAGGTGGTGAGCAGGGGAGAGGAGAGGAAACACAAGTGTTATTTTTTATTTTACAGTGTCCTTGCTGCATGTTACATGTACTTAGAGTAATAATAACAGTTACTTATGAATAGTTGCATGCAGTAACTTTAAACCAAACCCTAATGCTAACTATAGTAAGTACTTCAATTATATTACACTGTTCTTAAATTAACAATTACACTGTGTAACAAGGAAACCATAAAACATAGTGTAACTGACAATTCCACTAAAACTGAACCCGGGACATTCTGGTGTATACATGCAAAGACCAGTTTAAATCGAAAGTGTAGACATACATGACTAGTTCACATGATTCATATTGTCCTTATTATTTTCTGCTGAACAAATGGTATTGAAACTATCATAGCATTGCACTAAGGCCAAGATTTTTTTGAAAAGTATATCTGTATTGTATATCTGTACTTAACCTGGTCGGATGATGGTGCCAGCTCATTACTAAACTGATCTGCATTAATTTACATTCTCTATGTGTAGATGTAACTGAATGTCTGTAAATAGGTTCTGGGTTCAGTTTTAATGTATTTCTCCTTTAAAATTCAATAGCCACATTAGCTTTTGATACAGGAGCTGATTTCAAACCATGTTTACATGTATGTTTCAGCGGCTGTGAGGCGTAACCGTCTGACGTCTGCGGCCACAGAAAAGGACATTGATTCCACCATCAAAAGATGGCTATATCTGGCCCCAGATAGGGATGGTGGCAGGAGAGAGAGGATGAAGAGAAAAGAGTGTCAGGAGAGTACAACAGGTTAACGGATCTGTGACTTGTTTGGATTTTCAAGAGTTGTGTCCAGTGCCGCTTGTTCATAAACTGAATCATAAGTTGAAGAGTTGTGTACACAGTGCTGCTTGTTCATTAACTGAATCAGATGTTGAAGAATTGTGTACACAGTGCTGCTTGTTCATGAACTGAATCAGATGTTGAAGAATTGTGTACACAGTGCTGCTTGTTCATGAACTGAATCAGATGTTGACGAATTGTGTTCACAGTGCTGCTTGTTCATGAACTGAATCAGATGTTGACGAATTGTGTACACAGTGCTGCTTGTTCATGAACTGAATCAGATGTTGACGAATTGTGTTCACAGTGCTGCTTGTTCATGAACTGAATTAGATGTTGACGAATTGTGTACACAGTGCTGCTTGTTCATGAACTGAATCAGATGTTGACGAATTGTGTACACAGTGCTGCTTGTTCATGAACTGAATCAGATGTTGAAGAATTGTGTTCACAGTGCTGCTTGTTCATGAACTGAATCAGATGTTGACGAATTGTGTTCACAGTGCTGCTTGTTCATGAACTGAATCAGATGTTGACGAATTGTGTACACAGTGCTGCTTGTTCATGAACTGAATCAGATGTTGAAGAATTGTGTTCACAGTGCTGCTTGTTCATGAACTGAATCAGATGTTGACGAATTGTGTACACAGTGCTGCTTGTTCAATAACTGAATCAGATGTTGAAGAATTATGTACACAGTGCTGCTTGTTCATGAACTGAATCAGATGTTGAAGAGTTGTGTTCACAGTGGCATTGACATGCAAGCATTGTTTTTTGTTTCTTTTGTTTAAATGTGAAACAATAAATATTTTTTCAAAATACTGTTGTTGTTCAGGCATTTTTCATTTGGGCCAAGGGTGTGTATAAAGTGGCTAGATTAAGGTTTTGTTGAGGCTGACATGTGGAACCAAATGTTTGGTCCTGAATAGTACCAGAATAGGGCCAGCTATTGTCATACATTTGGCTGAGATATGGCTATGCCATGGGCCATATGTGGCCCGGGTTCTGGCAACCTGACCTGGTCCAGTCATGTACCGTAATTCACTGCTGTATTTGGGCCAAGTGAAAGTGGGTTGTGTGGCCCATCACTGGGCCAAACCAGTTTTGCTATGTGGGTTGTCGCTGTTATCCGAGACGCAACAGTGTTCTCTTGGCGCTCGTTCACATTGAGCAGTTTTCACACGAACGAGCGCTTCAATCTATGAACAGAGAGTTGCTGAGACTCTCTATTCGTTACGTCGAAATCACAAAACAAAATACACATAAACGTGTCCTTGCTCTTGATATACAGTCACTGATGAACATCTTTGGTTTTAATGAAAAAAAAAAAAATCATTCATGGTTGGATTAGAACCCAGAACCTCTTGCACGCTAAACGAAAATACTGCCAGTCATCCATCAGGACATTCGATTACCAAGAGCGGATCCTCGTATTTATTAACTATCGAGACTAACGACATATTGTACTATAGCAGATGTAAGGAAGAAACTATCATATTAATTTTAATATAATATTATTATTATTGTAATAATAAAAACACCCCCCCCCCCCCCCCCCCCATACACATTCTTGTCCCACCCACTTTTTAAAGCAAAGTTACGCTACTGGGGTGATTAAAACATGCCTTTTACTTTATTAATATATTGCTGGCTAAAAAAATAAATCCAAAATTGGTTGAAAAAAATGGCTGGGTAAAAACAACCCAATCCCTGGTTTTGTCCATATTTAACCCAGCACTTTTTAGAGTATACCATTTTTCAACACAGTGCAAAATGTGTTTTAGTGAGTAAGAATGTGTTTAGAGTTTTGCAAAAAGAGTGGATGAGATTTGCAAACAGTGTCTTAACTATCTGAACTTGTTTAAGGTTTTGCCTACAAAGTGACTGATTCGACAAATGGGTTTAGGCCACTGAGCATTGGGTTCAGAGAATGGGGTTTAGTGTTTTAGCAATTGTGAAATACTGTATTGAATTAGTTCATTTCATCTATAAAGCAGTTCTGCAGGAAACAGTGATGTCATCGTCCAGCTCAGTTCAGTTCTCGTTCTATAGTGTCAATGCAGTCAGATCAATAATATTGTTGAAAATTTTTGAATATTGTTGAGTACTTTGTGCATAGGCGATGTTGTTTCTCGCTAGGCAAAGGGAAAAACCCTCCAGCCTTGACAATTGTCTCCACACCTTGCTCTTCCTCGTTCTCATCCTTTTCCTCCTCGTCCAGCACCTCTTACTCATACTCTTCCTCCTATACTTTTCAGATTGTTTCTATCTATTGTTGGTGTCTATAGTTGGTTTGATATGGTTTGATCACATCGTCAGAAAACGTGTGTACAATTTTGAGTCGTTGTGTGTAAACGATGACAGCTGTGTTGTAGTTGTGCGTAACTTTTGCCTTGTGTTTACCATGTTGCAACACAAGTGCATCACAGTGTGAAATGTGTTTTAGTGAGTGAGGAAGTGTCTAGAGTTTTGCAAAAAGAATGCATGAGATTTGCAAACAGTGTCTAACTGCTTGAACTTGTTTAAGGTTTTGCAAAAAAAAAGAGTGGATTTATTCAACAATTTGGTTTAGGCTTTTGAGAATTTGGTTTAGAGAATGGGTTTTAGTGTCTTAGCAATTGTGAAAAACTGTAATAAGTAAAAAGATGAAAGATGAATAAAGCTCCTGAGGTGTTTTTGTGAACAAAACAAGCATCCCAATATCAGTATTACAAGAGATATTGTGAATTTCATGTTTGTCTACAGGTGGACATGAGGTATTTGCCTCATAATTCATGTAGGCTATTGTTGCACATTTTCATGTTTAGATTGTTTTGTTCTGCAAAATCAGTTCATAAATGTTTTTCTGTCCTGTTCTTATAACTACTGATAAAGGGTAAACAATTGCACAATTTCGTTATCTGGGTCAATATCACCACAGTGCCTTTCAACCCTCACAATACTCAAACATTTTGGTTTTAATTTCCCATTTGCTTTATGTCTTGTCATAAATACTAGACATTTAAGTAATGTAAAAAATATACAGCTGAGCTCCCACACATGTTTTTAGATAATTATGGGCCATTTTTCGGAGCATAAACCATAAGATATGTCCACCCTGTCGTATATATATATATATATATATATATATATATATATATATATATATATATATATATATATACGTTTTCATTGCAACATTAAGATGCAAATTATATTTTCTGAAAGGTATGATGTCCCTTTCTTAAACAGGGTTATTTGTTTGCTTTCAAATTATAAATACATAAAAGATTTTATGCAAATTATGTGTTTTTAAAGAAATTCATACAATTTGCACATGTATTTTTTCTTATTTTGAGAAAACTTTGATATTTGGATGCAGTTTTTTGTTTGCATGGTATTGCCCCTACACCTATTGAACACACTGGATTATATAGGTATAATTGAATTATTATTTAAAATATTATTTTAAAATATCAAGATAACAGGGTGGACCAGCACATTACGGGTTGAACACATAAAGCAGAACACACAAAGCATGACAAAATATGACAATAAAACAATTATTCAACTCCCCGCTTATTCATTTTAGTTTAGTTTAATTTAATTCATATTGATTCAATACATCTTAAAGCTGCAGTCCGTAATTTTTTTGGTTAAGAATTGTCCAAAATCAATTTTTGACCAAGTACATAACCAGCCAGGGTTCAAAACAATCCTTACCTTAGCCTGATTCACAATGGTAAGCTTGTAATAATGATTTATAATTTGAGTGGTACTGGTAGGTTTACACAGGAAATTCGTCATTACGTCATGTCTGTATACATACAGGAGTTATGGCTGGCAGGCTATATCGTGTGTGTGTGTGTGTGTGTGTGTGTGTGGAGATGCAGCAGGCGGCGGATTGTGTGTAGCCTCTTCTTACAGCAGCTGGAATGTAATTAAACATGTCATTTTGATGCCGGTTTGTAATCCAGCAAGTTCAAAACAACAATCATCGTTGACAACTGGTGTGTTGGTAGACAACCCACATATACACCATAAAACATTAGATTCTTCCTCACTGAGGAGCCATGCTGATGCACAACCCTCGTAAAAATGATAATTCCGCAAATAACTGCAATTTCAGGGTTCAAACAGAGAGGGAACAACTTACAGACTGCAGCTTTAACTAAAAACTTCATGTAACACCATTTCATGAACAGAGAGAAACACTTCTGAAAAGAAATCTAGATATACATTCACAAACAATAAATCATTTATAAATTATAAAATATTATCTACAGCAAATGATTCTATAAATTATAATATTAAATTTCTATAAATTGCAGTATTAACTACAAGTGAATGCTATGTCCACCCTGTCATGTGTGTCCACCCTATCGAGTCTAAGTGGCTGACAGGGTGAACATTTTTAGCTTCAATTAGCATGTTAGCTTACAACAAACTGTGACTAGCTAAATAGCTAGTCTGGTTGTTGAAGAGAATTTGGTATCTTTAAACTTACATATTTTGAAAATATTGTATTCTAATCACTTCCGGAATATTTTATGCTGACAGGGTGAATGTGTTAAGCTTTGGCAAAACAAGCAAGCAAACTCAAACAAAGAAAATTTGTCAACTGGAAAGTCACCAACTTACTCACTTCAGCCGCTGAAATTCCCGCCACTGAAGAGAAAAAAAATCTGTTGTCCTGATGTCACTAAAGGGGATGGCCTTTTCTTAAAAATATTCAGATTCCCCAATTCGACAGGGTGGACAACCATTCAAGGGACATGAAAAAACTCTTCTTTTTTATTAAATAAAAATATTGTTTTCATTACCAAATGATCAGTACACTGAAACTGAGTAATCTCTTATTTGAAAAAAAAAAATATTAATAGGAAAACAAAAATTTTTAAATTTATGATTTGACTATATTTTACTCTCATTCGAATTTAATGAGAAGTGCATGGGACATAGCACAATATATCATGCATCCTCTTATACAAAACTAAAAAAAAAATCTAGAAAATGTATCTAAAGAGCCAAGTAATGCTTTTGTTATGAATATAAAAATTTTGCCTTACATCACACAACCTTTGATAGTCATTTTTATGTTAATTTATCACAGTAAATGAATTATTTATGTACAGGACATCAAAAGGCACCCTACAGTGATAGTGACCCATCTGATGTTTTTGTTTTCATTTACATGTTTTTATAGAATCTGTAGAAGAGGTTCTTTTGTCTCAAGATGCACATCAGTAATGTTTATTTTTCTAAGGCACGTTTATCAATGCTACTTAAACGTATACATTTAACAAAGGCCCACTTCTGGCTTAATCTAAGCTCTGTCTGTGAAACCAGGCCTGTATTCAAAGGAATAGACTTGACAGCTTGATTGCAGCGTCATCACAACAGATCTGCAGTCTGCACGCGCAGTTTTTATTGACGTGTAGCGACATCTAGTGCTCGCGCTCTGTACTGCTTCATTTACATAAGTTGATGAGCAGCTTTACACACACACACACACACGAACGCTTCAACCATCTTTCTATCCACTTGCATAACGATGATGATGATCTGATGATGTTTCAAAATCAATAGCAGACAACAAATTTCAGCTAACTGTGTGTGTGGGTTTCAAATAATTATATATATATATATATATATATATATATATATATATATGTATATATATATATATATATATATATATATATATATATATATATATATATATATATATATATATATATATATATATATATATATATATATATATATATATATATATATATATATATATATATATATATATATATATATATATATATATATATATATATATATATATATATATATATATATATATATATATATATATATATATATATATATATATATATATATATATATATATATATATATATATATATACATACATATATATATACATATATAAATATATATACATATATACATACATATATATATATATATACATATATACATATATATATATATATATATACAAATATACAAATATATATATATATATATATTCATATATACATACATATATACATATATATATATATATACATATATATATATATATACATATACATATATATATATATACATATACATATATATATATATATACATATACATATATATATATATATACATATACATATATATATATATATACATATACATATATATATATATATACATATACATATATATATATATATATATATATATATATATATATATATATATATATATATATATATATATATATATATATATATATATATATATATATATATATATATGTATGTATATATATACCCTAATTGGTCTTATTCACTAGTACAGAAGATGCAGTTGATCGATCACACGATTGATTGGCGTCTGAACCTGTTTGCGCGTGCACAGAGATTCGGGAGCGCGCGTTCCTCAGCTGTGCTTAGTCACGCTGAGTTTCTGCTTTCTCTATGAAACACACACACGCTGAAGTACACAATAACACACAGTAACACACACACACTGTCACCGAGAGCCGTTTCCGATGAGCTGTAAGTTTTTTAATGAGAGACTTTGTTTACTGTGTTTGTCTTTCTGCTGAGATTTAAACGAAATGATTCACACGATTTTTATTTTGTGTCACTGTTAACAGCATTTGCGTGTGTTGATTTATTCAATTTGCTGATTGACAGTGTTCATGATGATAATTGCATGTTTCGTTATAAATAAAGATCAAATAATTATGAAGTTTAATAATCTTGAGATATTTTTGCAGGCTTTCGCAGTGTGGTGTTAAAAAGCTTTAACAGGAATAATAACACTTTTACAGTAATAGTTTGTAACCTTAATTTTTTTTTTTTTTTCGCAGCATATTTATCAAGTGTTGAGGTTTGTTATCGTGTGGAAACTACAGTGTTTTGATTAATAATTTAAGCATACGGGACATACGTTTTGCACGAATCGTTTGAAAATCGACTTCTAATGTCAATGTACATTTCAGCGCAGTCGCGGCGCTGCTGCTGCTTTGTGTGATCGGCTTTGAGCTGCTGGACGACGGATAGAATTTAAACTCCAGTCCGGGGATTTCAGGCCTCTCACTGTTTACATGTTGAAATTTCAGACTTAAAGTGGCGCTTTGGGATTTTAGCATTACTGAAAATATGTAAGAGAGGTTATCAGTAAAATATGAATTTAGATCCACCTTTATTTATGTGATGATTTCAATTTAAATTTGAATGTGTTGACTGTGGATTAAAACCGAGATTAAACGCTTTCACTGTGAACCGTCTCGCTGAATAACCATAAAACGTTTAAATCTGTCCTGGTTTCTTAAACATTCTCTGCTGTTTACCATTCATGCAGCAGATCTGTTATGCAGGTTTCTGTGACTATCTCTGTGAGGACATTCATTGATAGAATGCAATCCCTAGCCTCCCTAAAACCAAGTCTAAAACTAAATCTTGATTGCTTGCTCTTCAACTCAGTGAGGATCAGTAAGTCTCTTCTGATGAGTCACTGACAGCAGAGACAAACTGTGCTGATAACCATTTATATAGTGTAATTGTGCGTCAGTAATAGACGAAAAGAAACCATCCCCGTATCTTTAGCTGTTCATGTCAGAGATTGTACATCCAATCAAACTGCGGCGGGTTGGATAAAAATTGGTCTGATGCCTGGTAAAAGCTCGTCAAATTAAACGGATGTCAATATGGACAGGTTGTGTGATGCCCTCATCTTCTTTTTAACGTTATATTTAAATGGAATATGAATCATTTATTGTTGGATTTAAGGACACATTCTCTTCAGTTCTTTGTTCTTTTGTACCTCAGTATGTTGAGAGGAGTTTGTTTTACTGCTAAGGTTGTTTTTATGATTGTGCTGTGTTTCTTATTTTGCCAGATGTTTCAGATGTTTGCTTTAAAGGTGCTGTTTGTAAGTTTTTGATTGTACTAAAGCATAAAAATACCATAATATGTTTGCAGATATTTAGGAAACATGCTGAGTTCACATACTCGTTTCTCTGAAAACCATTGCTACAGCCAGTTATCTACTTTGAAATATGTAGTTATTCCATGTTGGAATGTCTGTTTTTGTTTTGGTCTGTGCAAGACTGCTCGTCGCCAATTTACCTAATAGTATTTCGTCACCCCGAGTTGCCAGTTGGTGGAAAACACATGCAGAAAATTGCAGCCATGGAAGCCCGCAAACAAACTGGGTCAGAGGTCGCAGATTCTACCCTACGTAAAAAGCCTCAGCATCCATCTAAAAATCTCTATGAATGGGAGCATATTAAAATGCAATATCAACTCATCGTAAATCAATAAATCAACTAATCAACTTAGAGTGTGTGAGTCTCCTCGCCTTCCAATGTCAATTGAGCTCGCTCCTGTTGCATGTCCTCAAACTGGCAACCCGCGTGAGCGTCAAGTCTGAGGAGGAGGGGGCAGGGCAAACAATATTTTGAATTTGGACTGCAGTACCCATTTCAACCACTAGCTGTCATTCTCACATATTGCACCTTTAAATCTGTTTTTTTTCTTCTCAGGACTTCCAGTCACCTGTGAAAACAGATCAGCACCATTAAACTCATGAAAGGAGTCTGAATGACACGCATGTGACAGGTTTCCCATTGCACTGCATTCAGACAGGTCTCATTCTGACACAGAGACTGTAAGATACTTCACAGTCAAGGGACATCCGGCCCTCAGTTTCAGATGTTGCCTTTAGACTCATTTATCTACACCTTAAAGTCGAACCTGCACAGAAAGACAGTTTCACTTCGCATGCTCTAGAAGTTTCTCTTCCATTTGAGGAACAGACACAAATATGTGAGCGACAGACCGGTTGGATTCTTCTCAGCTGACAGGAGCTCTGCCTGGTTCATAAATTCCCCAGCCAAATCAAACAGATTACGTATGAAATGGAGAAGTGTGACAGACCCAAACCATCAGGAGATTATAGACCTCTATAACCACACGTTTCACCTGAGTGACCCGTAAGACTGTGTGAAACTTGTCTGTCTCCCATCTGACGCCGTTCAACCTGCACTGGCGAGCGAGGATGCGAGTGCCGGGCCGCGGCCGGTGAGGATGTACGCGGCGTCCGGGATGACGGAGTGCAAGGCGGAGGTCACGCCGTCGGAGCGTAACGGGCACCGCGTGTTCAGCTACACGCTGGAGAGCCACACGGCGGCCGCCTTCACCATCATGAACGAGCTGCGGCTGGAGCGGCAGCTGTGCGACGTCACACTGAGGGTCAAATACAACGAGCTAGAGGCCGTGGACTTCGTGGCTCATAAGGTGGTTTTGGCGTCGTCGTCGCCGGTGTTTCGCGCCATGTTCACCAATGGGCTGAAGGAGTGTGGGATGGAAGTGGTGCCCATCGAGGGGATTCACCCCAAGGTACGAGCGTCTGAGATTGATGTCGTGGTGCTGCTAAGCCTGTCACGATCATGAATTGTGTGCTTACGATTAATCGTCATACAAATCTTTGCGATTAACAATAGAGCCCCACAATTAAATGTTAAAAGATTGCGTTCTCGATTCAAACACCTACGCGATATTATTCCTAAATGACAATGATTTGCCTGTGTCTATTAAACCTTTGACACGTCCGATCACATTCAGATCTGCATTCTGATCCAGAGAGAGCCATTGTCATGAAACCGCTTCACAAACAGTCTTTTCAACCACTCCGTATCATTATTTCAGTCTTTCAATAATTCAGATTATCACAGAAGTACTGGGATAAAAGTTAATATTTTGGATGATGTCTGCTGTAGTGATCAAAATTGAGTAAATCACTATTTGAAAGTAACTTGACATTTCAAATGAGGATTTTATCATTACATTGTTACACCAGTAGGTGGCGACAAGTGACTTAAAAAAATGTATTTGTCATTAAATCATACATTCAGAAGTTTTGTTCAAAAACGCTGATTCATTCAGTATTGAAACAAGTGAGATTTTTGAGTCAATGAATAATTTGACTTTTTATCTCACAATTCTGACTTTTTTCTCAGAATTGTGAGATATAAACTCACAATTGCAAGTTATAAAGTGAGAATTTTCGTGATATTAAGTCAGAATTTCGATATTAAGTTAGAATTATGAGTTCTAAAGTCAGAATGATGTGATATAAACTAAATTCTGAGAAAAAAAAGTTTGCGACTTTATATTGCGATTCTGACTTTATAACTTGTAATTCTGTGAGAAGAAAAGACTGAATTGTGAGATAAAACGTCAATTACCTGTTTGTTTGTTTGTTTTTTGTTTTTTATTTAGTGGTGGAAACAAGTTTCCATAGTATTGTGATCTCACACACATACATTCAGCAGCTAAATTTCAACCTTTGCCCGGTTAATTTAAAAGAGACCACCTTGTTGTTGTTTTTTCTCTCTCTCTCTCGATCACGCTCTCTCCCTAGCTCGCTTGAATTCATTAAAAAAAATGGAATTCTAAAACTTCTAACTGTAGATAAAATATCAAACGCAAATAACCTTTATTTTCCACTCTATATTCGTTCAGTCAGAATTCGCACTGCAAAAGGCATGACACCAAAAGTGAATGTAAACACGCTGGCCAAAAAATCGGATATGGTCAATAGATCGGATCTGTGCATTAAGACTTGCAGTGTAAATGCAGCCTAATTAAATAAATCTAATGAAGTTATATTTGCGATTATATCATTTAGCCATGATCATCATACGATTAATCAGTAATCGCGACAGGCCTATGTGATGCTCTTGTATCTGAGCTCCATCTTTTGTAAATGTGGCTGGTTGTTGTTCTCAGGTCATGGGGCGGCTCATTGAGTTTGCGTACACAGCGAGCATCTCTGTTGGTGAGAAGTGTGTGATTCACGTGATGAACGGGGCAGTCATGTACCAGATCGACAGCGTGGTGAAGGCCTGTTGCGATTTCCTTGTGCAGCAGCTTGACCCAAGCAACGCCATCGGCATCGCCAACTTTGCCGAGCAGATCAGCTGCACGGAGCTTCATCAGAAGGCCAGAGAATACATCTACATGAACTTCAGTCAGGTCAGTGACACAGAATAGGACATTGAATCACCTGTACAAGAACCTGTGTCACAGTTTGCCATGAGTAGGGCTGCACTATTAATTGGAATAAAACCAAAATCGTCATACGGCTTAGTGCAACTGTCAAATCGCAAACATTGTGACTTACTTAAATAAAAACATGGGCTGTATGTTTCAGAGGGAAGCGCGGCATTGCCATGACCCAGATTCAAATTAACTACTAACTGAAACTATTTAAAATCATTTCCGTTCATTGGAATAAATCTGAAATAAAATAAAATATAAACATTAGCTGAAAAACTTTAATAAAAGTTAGAAATGTTGTCTTGGAACTAACTGAAACAAAATAAGTGTTAAGTTGATAAAATTACTAAAATAAAAATAAAGAGGCCATATTATGCCCTTTTATAAAGTATTAATGTTAATTTACACATGAGCAGCTCATGCCTGTGTTTTTAGCATCTCAGAGTTCCAACTCCATCTGTATCTGCTCTGAGTTTGAGTCAATTTAAGATGCATTTGAAAACGCAACATGCGCCAGCCATCTTCACAAACTCAACAAAAGAGAAGCTTTAAAGGCTTACTGTGGTTTTCTGTCAAAATACATTTGATGGTTTAATATTTGAAAATGAAGAAATTAAGACAGCCATAAATAAATAATATATAATTTTTATTTTTTTTCAAAACTAAATCTTTCTTATTATATTTTTATTTAGAAATCATTAAGTAATAATAATAATAATTATTATTGTTATTGTTATTATTATTATTATTATTATTTTATAGCCATATTGAAATATAATCACAAATTGCACAACCCTACACATAAGCACAAGCACTTTCTGATCCTATTTAGGGCTGCCCTCAACTAGTCGACTAGTAGTCGTTTATTTAAGCCATTAGTCACATGTTTCACATGTTAATCACACGTTTATATTAATTTAATTACTTAAATATATACTGGGGTGGAATATATGCCTAGTCCGCACTCAAGCACACACATAAATCTTACTGCAAAGCACTAGCAAAAGTAATGGCTTTGAATGTGTGAGAAAAAAATAGCAATGAGACATTTTAATTGTTTATTAATAAACTATTTTTTTCTGAGTGTCGGCTCACTCTGCTGCAAAGTTGTTGATGCGGACTCATCATCAGTTGTGAGTCAAAAGTACCGACTTCGGTACCTAGTCGGTACTGAAATTTTTTAAAAATGTGACGCTTTGAGCGCAGTTGAGTGGATTCGTAAACAATTGTAATTGGCCATTGTTTTGACACGCTCATCGGATATGTCTGTGATTGGCTTCAATGATCAACACTGTAAAAACGTAGTAAAAAGTCATCATTGCGCTCTTCACCAAACGCTAACACAGATACACACATTTGAAAGCAGGCATCTATTTTGGACCAGTCCGCTGATAGACGCCTGCTTTCAAGTGCTCGCACTTTTAAAACGCTTTTGAATTCAAACACTTCCGTGTGCTTTCAAACTCTGCCGCACATGATCATTGAAGCCAATCACAGACATATCCAGTGAGCGAGTCAACACAATAGCCGATCAGAGGTGTTTACGAATCCACTAAACAGTGCTCAAAGCATCACATTTTTAAAATTCGGTACTTTTGACAACTCTAATCTCCGCAGTAGTGAACATACCTATAGAGAGAAATGCACCTTTCGTATGGATTACAATCAGAAAATTAGTTTTCAATTCAAATTGGTTAGTTTAAAAGTTGACATTTCAAGCTTTCTGTAGATATATTTCTCATGTCTGTGAGGCAAGTATACGCTGAGTTTTGGTTCATTTAAGTGCTCCAGTTCAGGGAAACCAAGACAGTAGAAAGTGCATCCTGTTTGTTTTCTTTATTTTACAAAAGCAAACTGACTAAGCGTCTTCTCGGTCAACTAACATTTAGTTGACTATTAGGGGGCAGCCCTGATATTATTATAATTAAAATGGGTTTTTTTTTTTTTTGCTATAGTGCCTTTAAGATTTCTGCATGTAAATTACCTCTATAATGTCTGGCTAACCTCTTCATACTCTGCCCTCCAGTTTGGAAACGCCCTTGAAAAGTGGGGTTTTGGACAGTATTGGCATGAATCCTTTTTAATTTGTGAAATTTTTGCACTCATAAGGAAACATACTACGAAAAACGTATTTTATTACATAAACAGTTTATACATAGAAAAAAATAAAATTTTTGATTCATCAAAATATCCACCATTAGCCGCTATCTGACCTAAACTGGGTTCTAATTGGTTCATTGTATTCTAAACTTAATTGGCAGTCAATTGTTGAAGCTATTAAGGTGTGCTGACCCAAAACTCATTTACAAACCTGGGCCAAGTTTAAACCAGTAGCCAGGCATCACAGCTGGCAAAGGGGCTTGTCTGGCTTTGACATGTATATATTGCCATTATTACGTAATCAAAATGAAAATTATCATTGCTGGTCTTCAGTGATAATGTCAAGTTACTTTAATGTATTTGCAAAAAATTATAAGGATTTATGCTGATATCGTCCAAAACCACACTTTGCAAGGGGTGTTTCCAAACTTTTGAGGGCAGTGTATTTTAGTGAGTTTTTTTTTCCATCGGTTCAGTCTAGTTTCCACAGGAACAGCTCACGCTTTCACATGCTTTTCCATTCTTCTGGTATGTTTGCTGTTCAGGAACAATAATATCTGTCCTTCTTCCTCACAACATCACTGTGGACCAAATTTCTGATCTCTGATGTGTTATTATGGATGGTCATGTTCATTTTTCATCAAGTATCAGATATTAGAACGAGTCATTTCTGCAGTTTAGTTTCAGTAATTGCTCTTTTTAGGAAGAGGAAGTTTTGAGTTCTCACAGGATGTTTCATAGTACAGTAAACTCTAATCTCAAATTATCAAAAAGAACTTGATTCCTCAATCACGGTGTTCATGCAGAAGTGAACATTCTGTCACCATTCACTCACACTCATGTTATGTTAGTAAACTGTTTTAAAAGTCCATTCACACCAAGAATGGTAACTATATTAGCAGGATGGATTCTGATTGGCTGTCAATGTTTTTTTATCATTTGTCAGATGTAAAAAAAAAAATTAAAAAAAATTCTGAAAGAGATTCCAATAACTCGTTTCTCTGTACCGTTATCAATATAGTTGTGGTATGGACTCTGCTAATCTTTTAGACCACCTTGTAGAACTGTATCTGTATCGTTATTGTTATATTTAGCATCCTTTGGTGTGAACAGGCCTTAAATGATTAGTTTACTTCAGAATTAAAATTTACTGATTATTTACTCATCCCCTTGTCATCCAAGATGTTTGTCTTTCTTCAGTCGAAAAGAAATTAAGGTTTTTGATGAAAACATTTCCAGGATTTTTCTCCATATAGTGGACTTCACTGGGGTTCAACGGTTTGATAGTCCAAATTGCAGTTTCAGTGCCGCTTCAAAGGGTTCTACACGATCTCAGACGAGGAATAAGGGTCTTATCTAGTGAAACGATTGGTAATTTAGACTAAAAATTTAGGTAAAAAAAAAAAAAAAAGTATATACTTTTTAAGCACAAATGCTTATCTTGCACTGCTCTGCGATACGGCACACATTACGTAATCATGTTGGAAAGGTCACGCATGACATAAGTGAAAGAGCATTTGTGCTTAAAAAATATATACATTTTATTTTTTAGAAAATGTCCGATCGTTTCGCTTTATAAGACCATTATTCCTCGGCTGGGATTGTGTAAAACCCTTTGAAGCTGCACTGAAAGTGCAATTTGGATCTTCAACCCAATGAACTCCAGTGAAGTCCACTGTATGGAGAAAAATCCTGGAATGTTTACCTCAAAAAACTTTATTTCTTTTCAACTGAAGAAAGAAAGACATGAACATCTTGGATGACATGGGAGTGAGTAAATTATCAGAATTTTAATTCTGAAGTGAACTAATTCTTTAAGGGAAGTAAATGTTTTGATACTAATCTGATGAGATGAATGCACGTGTCTCTCTCAGGTAGCTACGCAGGAGGAGTTCTTCAACCTTACTCAGTGCGAGCTGGTGACGCTGATCAGCCGCGATGAGCTGAATGTGCGCTGTGAGTCCGAGGTGTTTCGTGCGTGCGTGGAGTGGGTTCAGTACGACCGCGAGAACCGCCGGCCGTTTGTGCAGGCGCTGCTGCAGGCCATCCGCTGCCACTCACTCACACCGAACTTCCTGCGGCGGCAGCTCGAGCACTTCGAGTGGGACGCTCAGAGTAAAGATTACCTGTCCCAGATCTTCCAGGATCTCACGCTGCACAAGCCCACCAAAGTCATTCCCTGCCGGACGCCCAAAGTCCCGCAGCTCATCTACACGGCCGGCGGATATTTCCGCCAGTCGCTCAGCTACCTGGAGGCGTTTAACCCCTGCACGGGTGCGTGGCTGCGATTGGCTGATCTGCAGACACCCCGCAGCGGGCTGGCGGCGTGCGTCATCAGCGGTCTGCTGTACGCGGTGGGCGGGAGGAATAACGCTCCAGACGGCAACATGGACTCCAACACGCTGGACTGTTACAACCCGATGAATAACTGCTGGCTGCCCTGCGCGCCCATGAGTGTCCCGCGCAACCGCATTGGTGTGGGCGTCATCGACGGCATGATCTACGCAGTGGGCGGCTCGCATGGATGCGTCCATCACAACAGTGTGGAGAGGTGAGATGGGGCAGATTTCACCTGCAGTGCCTGTTATCTTCTTGAGCTTGTGGTGTTGATGTGTTTTATCTTTTATCTCTTCAACACTAAACCAACATCTCTTTGCAGCAGGTCAGATCACATTGTTTCCAGTAATCATGCAGTTTTCTATTTATTATGTCCTGGCACAGTTTCATTATGAACTGAAAATATTTTTACACTTCTCATTATAACATAAAATATCTCTAAACAGAGTTTGTACAAGGTGCTTGAAGTACTTGAATTTGATGAAATTTAAGTCCTGGAAAACCCTTGATAACAGCCATATTTATGTGCTTGAATTACTGAAAGACAATAAATGTGAAATTACTGTTTAATTGTATTGATTAAACAATCTTTGAATGCAAAATTAACTCTACAGCCCATCTGATATAGATATAGAGCCATTTTGTGTGGTTATGAGTGTGATATTGCTCATATAAATATCCAAGTATATGATACAGCTTTCATTTTTCAGGTCAATTATATATTCATGAGAAAAAAATCAGTTCGAATAAAGAATCTGGGTCATAGTATCCTTTCAATGGTTAAAGTTACCACAGTGCTACACTTTATTTGTACCATTTTGTTTCATTAGTTTATTTTTATTTATCGTTTTAACTTTTTTAGAATTTAAAAAAGATAATGAAGAGATTGTTTGAGAAGTGAGATCTCTGATTATAGTCCTTGAAAACCAAAAATGTAGTCTTGAAAGTAATTCATATTACATTATCTGTGCAAACCCTGTCAACATTAAGTTTTGCGCCATTGCTTTTAGGGTAATCTAGGTAAACGAACAAAGTGCCTGCAGGATTCTTTAGGTAAACAAATTAAATATATGATCAGATCCTTTCTTAACTGCTGTTTTCTCACCACTGTTGTGTTTTTGTTATTAAGAGGAAAGCCCACAGCACATATTTACATATTCATCTAAACATCACCAAAGTCCCTTTCAAGGAAAGTCTGTTCACTCGCCACCGGCCATATCTGCAGTGTCGCCTGACAGCTATTGTGTGTCCCTCCTGTCTACTTGAAATTACATTTAAAAAATGCTCACATTTAAATTACATATTTCAAATCAGCAACAAAATCTGACATGACTGTCCCATAAATGTTGTTTCTTAGGCTCATATAGCTTTAAAAAAAGCTTCTCTTTCAGGCTGGACCAGCCATGCGCATATGCAGCTGGAGCACCTAACAGCAGCTGCAGTGACACAATGACTTTACCAATCAGCGGTTTGCTCTTTTATTTAGAATGCGGGACCTATTCCTCCATATCGCGTTGTACTTTCTCCCATTCATTTACAATGTGAGTGCACCGTTTTTGTAAAGTCTTTGACGTTGCTATCGGCAGCTTGGGCATTCATAATTCTTTTTTCTCCTAAGAATGAATCGAATGAAAAAAAGAACTTCGCCATGAGTAAATCTGGACCTTAAGTGTGCTCTTAAATCCCGTCCACACTGCCAGAAACTTTGTTGCTGCATGTCATTAGTGGGCGTCCCCACATCTGGTTCACAGATTTCATTCCATACTGTAGACAATGAATCACTTTCCTTGCTACTAAAAACAAACATTTTGGAAGGGAAAGACTAAATATAAATTTATATTTATAATTTATAATCCACAATCTTTCCGCCCTACTGTCGCCAATGGTCACTATTGTTCACATTGCCTGAAATTGCCAGATCTCCATTGAAATTAATGGGATCGTGTCATTTTGCTGCTGCATGTCGCTGGATTTAGAAACAATGTCACTCACTGAGTATTGCATTTTGGCATGGATTATTTTGCAAACAGCATCACTCTTGTTTATCCCCCTTAGTGTCTTTTTATAATGAAAGCCACAATGAGTCCACACTTCAGCTCTGTACACCGCGGTGGGAGCTGGTATAATTTATTCATCTTCTATTGGTGGTTACTAGTAAGCTTTGTTTTCTAATGCTCTTTTCACGCCAGTGAGGAAGAAAACACCTAAAACCCCTTTTGCATCCACATAACAATGGTGTGTTATCACACTTCCTTTGTGATGTTTGTGGAGATTAGTGATGAATAATAGATGACAAACATTATTCATTAGAGTAAGGAAGTGGAACCAGCTATTAATAGATATTTAAACACTATGAATTTTTGAGTGAGTCACTGTAGTTATGAAATACACATCTGTCTATCTGACTGTCTGTCAGGTACAGTATGTTCCATGTAAATCAGATACGACGGGTATGTTGTTTTACTTCAAGATATGATGACTGCCATAAATAACCACAGCAATCACCATCAAACATTTACATTACTCATAAAGGAGATTTTATAATATTAACATTAACATAACTTTTTTAATGACAGTTATGTAAGAGAGCACTTCAAAAGTGAAAAGTATAAAGTTATAGAAGTTTAAATGTACTGTTAATCAAATGTACTGTACTAATTATTTTATATAAACATATTTTACAAAATATTTTTGACTCTAAAATTGATCAAAAAAATAAAAGCCGTATGTCTAACCAAGTTGTGTTCCAAATTTGAAGCTGATATCACAAAAATGAAAGTTACCTTGATTTTGTTGAGGCGTTGTACCAAAAATAGCCACCGGGTGTCCACATTCCATTTATTTTTTATTCTTTTAGGCATTCTCTTGTAGCATATTAATACATTCCTGTCCAAATATCACTTCTATCACAAAACAGATGCCAAATATGGAAGCTTGAGATTCGGACCTCTCCTCCGATATGTGTTTTGTCAAGATTAGTAAAGTTTTGACTATCAATAAGTTAAAATAAATGTTTTAATATGAAACATGACTATGCCCACTACGTCTTTCCGCAGTTGAATTTAAATTGAGAAATGGATTTTTTTAACCCGTCCTTAGTCCGTATGAAAGCATGTTTGTTCATGTTATGGGTTTCAGGTATGATCCGGAGCGAGACTGCTGGCAGCTAGTGGCGCCTATGCTGACGCGGCGTATCGGTGTAGGTGTGGCCGTGATCAACCGTCTGCTGTACGCGGTGGGCGGCTTCGATGGGACTCACAGGCTGAGCTCGGCCGAATGCTACAACCCCGAGAAAGATGAATGGAGGAGTGTGGCGTCCATGAACACAGTCCGCAGCGGCGCAGGTGAGATTCAACAAAGACCGTTTGCATAAAGCTCAGGTCTATTAAATAATACAGTTAAAACTTTTGATTTGTAATAAAGTGTTATTAAATGTTGAAATTAACATTTACTAAGATTAATAAATGCTTTAAAAGTATTTTTCATTGTCAGCTGTGATGAGCCACTGCAAATACAAAAATCTGAATGGTTGTTTGAAACATTTAAATACTGTAGTAGCAGCTGCTTTGTTTACGGGGGTTACCAGAGTAACGGCTGCATTTCTGCTGCTCCATCAGCGCCATCTGCTGTCAGAGAGCGAATGTGCATTTTCATTCAGCTCGTCTCCTTCACTCGTTCCGCCATGTGCTTCTCACACCTTCTCATGCATCGAAGAGATAACACATAACTGACGATTCAACTAACTCATCCTTTATGTGTTGAAGAGATAACACATAATGTGTGCATTGCATTGCAGTAACTTGGTCCGTTGTACAGGGAAGAGATGACACTGCGCGGGTCTGCGGCGCACTAAAAGCTTTGACGCAGCCACCGGAGTCGATCCATGGGCACTTCAGTCAATTCTTGTGTTTACACCATCCACGCATGGCATATTTCAGAAGCAGCTCACCGCGTCGCTTCACTAAATATAGTCGCCAAGTCTATTTTTGACGGACGCCGTCAAAAATACAAAATAAGCTCAAATACAACATAAAGTTAAAACAATCACCCTGTGTAGACTCTTGCTCATATTTTACATCACTAGGAGGTCAGAAATTGACAAGAGATTCGAAGTTAAAATTTTTTAAAATATTTTATCCTTGTAAAGTATTCTTAAAATGCATTCCAAAATTTTTAATAATTCATAATAAATAATTATTAAAATATGGTATCATGGTATTTTGAAGTGCCCAAGGTAACAATATCGTCCATGTTCATTATCGTGATATATTGTATTACATACCGGTATGTGCTTATGTGGTGCATTTGAGCTTCTGCAAGAGCCAATGAGGTTTGTTTTCACATGCCAAGCAAGTACGGTCGAGTTTCTGTGTATGTTCACTGATCAGTGTTTATATTAGGGCTGGGACAATAAATTGTTGCATTAAATCGAGAAATGATTCTGGTTTGAATGCATTGCGATTCTCTCTCAAATTAATTCTGAGCTTAGTTTTTAACAGCAGATTGCACTGGCAATTTTCATTTTTGCGTGAATTAAGCTTTCGAGCTCCAAACATGACAAAAAGCATCATAAGATTCGTCCATATGACTCTGAAGCCATTTTCAGTCTGTTTCTCACACAGAGCGTCAGACTTGGAATATAGTGCACAAGCCAAATATTTTACTCTTATATGGCTGTATTTGTCTGCTTTGGAGCCCAACAGATGTTGGTCACTATGAATTGCTGGAAAAGAGCTGCAGCAACTTTAATTTCTGAAGAACTTTCTTGGTTTTGCTTACAGGTTTAAACATTAGCGATCAAACATGGATCATTAATCCTGTTTATGATTGCTCAAACAGCACAACCTAATTGAAGCGTGTGCCTATGTCATGTGATCTGTGTTCAGGTGTGTGCGCGCTGGGGAACTACATCTATGTGATGGGTGGATACGACGGGACGAATCAGCTGAACACGGTGGAGCGATACGAAGTGGAGACGGACAGCTGGAGTTTCACATCATCCATGAGACACAGACGTAGCGCGCTGGGAGTGACGGCGCACCACGGGCGCATTTATGTGCTGGGTACGAGCTCAATGAACTCACACACGTTTAGAATCAAAAGACATTATTATGAGCGATTCATCAGCATGTTACACCGTTTATAGGCTCGAGACAGTCTGCGCTAGAGACCATCAATGCCAAAAAGATCACTCCAGTTAGGCACGGGTGATATGAGCACAATTACGATATTTGTAAAACTTTGGCTGATGTCAGTACAGTGCACAGCATAAATGAGTACACTCCCTCTGAAACTTCTGAAAGTCAGCAATTACTCAATTACTTAGAAGACATGTTAGGATTCTTCGGAGAAATAATGTTCCAGCAAGTCTGCTTAATCATTTACCAAAGAAGCATGTCAAAATTATTCAGGAAAATAAGATTTTCGTATCAAAGAGATAAAATGTTGTGCAGCAAAAATGAGTACACCCTCCTAAATGGAACCACTTGGGAGAGAACAGTCAGGAGACTTATTTCTTAGCAAAAAAGCAGACAGTGGTACAAGAGGATTACCAAATCTTTGTTTTAAGTGTGAAAATATAGCAAAAGTAACACAGAAATTCAAAAACAATGGACTTGTGACAAGGCCCCTGAAATAATCAGGCCTTCGTTTTAAGCTTTCATTTAGTGATGAGAGATTTTTTTTTGCTAGACAAAGAGCAGGAGAAATACCAAGTGAGTGTCTCAGTGCCAGCAAAAGCTATGAAAAGAGTGACTGTTTATCTCACAGAGTAAGATGAAGCCTGCAGAAATGACATGCATGGTTGTTGTTTTCACTGGAACTATCTACTGTAGCCAAAGCACAACAAAGTCAGTTAGCCATTTCCAAAGCCCATATTTACAAAATATAGATTCTGGGAATCAATACTCTGGTCTCATGAGACCAAATTAATCATTTTGAATCTAACAGCATCCAAAATGTTATGGTGTTGCTAGAGGAGGAGTACAGTGAGAAGTGTCTGGTTCCCACAGTAAAGTTCAGTGGTAGTAAAGCTCTTGTATAGGGATGTAAACAAGGTGTGAGGAAGTTGTGCTTTATCTTTGTTGTCATGAATTACCACACCACTGTGTAATTTAATACACAAACTTTAAAAAGAAGATGTTACCCTTTCCTCATTCCCTGCATTGTTGGGCATTTTTTCAAAATGACAATGAGGATATGCATTCTCCCAAGGTGAAAAACCTTCTGTGGACATGTATTGCACTCAACACTCCCCATTAAAGATCAGGGCATTTAAGGAGCTCATCATCCAGGAGTTAAACAGGACGGATGTGACAATTTGTCATGAATTTGTACACTCTGTGCCAAGAAGGGACAGAGCAGCATATTCAAAATTATGGAGGGCATACTAAGTGCTAGAATATTATACATTTGTTGAATTAAATCTAGGGTGTACTCATTTACGCTGTGCACTGTATATCACAGTATACACATTCTTAAGGAAACATGACTAAAAAACTGAACAGTTAATGGTCCAGTTTCCAATGTAATGGCAGATATCACAAATTTGATACATTTAGATCAGCATTGTAGTCAGTCAGATGTTGATTCAGTAACTAAGGAATTCAGGTAAGGATTTGTCAGACAGTACTGTACTATTCTAAGCAAACTTTGTATCACTAGCACTTCTTCTGTTTATTGCCTCTAAGACAAATCACTTGTTGTATTGCTAATTTAAGTCGCTTTGGATAAAAGTGTTTGCTAAATGTAAGTGTAACTTAAGTGTTTTTGAATGGATAATTTAGTTGAAGTATGCGTGCGATCTTCATCTCATGACATTCAGTACAGACTTCAAGCTCTCTGCTTGGGCAAATATGATTTATTTTGTTTTTTTGAAACACTGGTTTAACCATGATAGAATATTATTTTAAAAGTTGATCAATTTCTACCAGTTTGACGTTTAAATCGGTTCATCGTCCGTCCCTGACTGCCTGCAGTTTTGATCATTTTTCTAAATTTCTAATGAATGTTTTCAGTTGTCATTTTCAAACATTGAAACCAGGCAGGGTTAACCTTACAATAGTACTCTTAGACTTTCAAAATGCTTCATCAGTTGAACTCAGATTATAATAATTTAAGTTTAAAGCACAGCCACCAAAATCGGACCTTAGCACCTCTCTTTGGGATGTTATGAGGTTAAATACAGATTTAAAATCATAATAGCTATGAAATAGAAATAGTTTAATAGCTATGATACTGTTTTTGAAGTCAAAGCTTTGCAAAGCTATGACAGGAAACACTGGCATCTAACAATGCCATGGAAAAAAAAAACAGTTAATCTTAAAAAATACAGCACATACATTAACCCAGATAGGAAATAAAACATTTATTGAATAAGCATGTGTCCTATTCTGTGTCCAAAGCAGTCAATGCAATTTGGGAAAGAAATCAATTGGTACAAGAGGATTACCAAATCATTGTTTTAAGTGTGAAAATATAGCAAAAGTAACACAGAAATTAAAAAACAATGGACTTGTGACAATGCCCCTGAAATAATCAGGCATTCATTTTAAGCTTTCATTTAATGATGAGAGATTTGTTTTGCTAGACAAAGAGCAGGAGAAATACCAAGCGAGTGTCTCAGAGCCAGCAAAAGCTATGAAAAGAGTGACTGTTTATCACATTTATTGAATAAGCATGTGTCCTATTCTGTGTCCAAAGCAGTCAATGCAATTTGGGAAAGAAATCAATTAAATTAATATTATTCAACACATTCTAGCTTTTTACAGGAAATATTAAGATGTAATCCCCTTTGTAATCATTAACATTTTCATAAGTAACTGTAATTACACATTTTTTAATTACACATTACTCAGTAACTGTAACGGATTAGTTACATTTATTGGTAACCCTTTTTACTGTCATTGTTACATATGTTACATGTAGTTACTATAGTAATAACTATACATTATGCATAATTACATGCAGCTAAACCAAACCATAATCCTAACCCTATAATAAATACATGGTTTACTCTCTTACTCAGTACGTAAATGTTTAATTACAGTGTAACTACACTTTATTTTAAGGTGTCCGTGTCAGTGTAATTATACATTTTAGTACTGAGTAATAATAATTAACTACATGCACTTACTATAGGGTTAGGTTAAGGATGAGGGTTTGGTTTAGGGTTAACTGCATATAATTATGCATAATTTACTGTTATTACTTCAATAACTACATGTAATGTGTAACAAAGACACTGAAAATAAAGTGTTACCAAATAAAGTGTAACCCGTTTGTTTTGTAATTAAATTAGGTAACTCTGTTACATGTAACTAGTTACTCCCAACACTTATTATATTTATGTCGCACAACATTGTCAACATGAACTGTTTCTTCAGCACCCAAAAATATGATGCCTTCTTTACTGCTTGTTTATGAATCTGCGATTAAACAATATGTTTGTCACAAATGCATACTTCAGTCAGAGAGGAATAGATGCATTAAAGTGTTTACATGCTGTTTATTACAATTAAAATCAGCATTTTATTGCACATTTTATTACCACAAATTTTATTACAATTATGGTTAATACAATTATGAGCTTAATCTCATCAATTTGATCAAAGTATTGTGTTTACATGAGTTTTATCGCAATATTGCCTGACAGTCATTATTGAGTCACATGTTACTCTTGACCTGGAACACATTAACTGTAAAACAGTCATTAGTGGGAGGAGAAGGACTAGAAAGAGGTTTGGCTGATCTAGTGATGATTACTGAAGCAAAGCATTCAGAGACATTGATTCATCTGTTCTGTAACCGTCTCTGTGTCTGTCTGCAGGTGGGTATGATGGGAACACGTTTCTGGACAGCGTGGAGTGTTTTGACCCTGAAACAGACACATGGACCGAGGTCACCAACATGACGTCCGGCCGCAGCGGGGTCGGAGTGGCCGTAACCATGGAGCCGTGCCAAAAGGGCCTGAGCCCTTGTCAGAAACACTAGCGTCGCCTCCGTTTCTGCTCATTAAAGATCTGTCTCTCTCTCTCTCTCTCTCTGTCCCAGCCAGTGTCATTAGCGCACAGTAAATCTGTTGTTCTGGATGAACTTCAGTGTCAGTGCACAAGGAGATCTCTGAACATCACGCACTTTGAGGCTCCTGCCTGAGTTTTTGCATTGCCAGTCGAGCAAATGTGAAGGTTAATCGTGCAGCAGCCTCTTCAATTCAGTCGTGTGGATGTCTACCTCCTTCCTGAGCCGAATAAAGTGCCATTACGCCGCCACCACAGTATGTCTGAGGGCTCGAACCGCTCACAGTGCCAGTGATGCCCGTTTGTTCAATAATACGTCACCGAGGTTTGAGCTTTGTGAACGGAGATGGCCAAAACAAATCCTGACCTAACAAACACTTAAGTTGAAAATCAGTTTCTGATTAAGCTGTTCGAATGATTTTGTATTCAAGAAAGTTTTTACTAATGAAATGAGATGTGAAATGTTTCCAGATTTATCTAACTGTATTCCAGCCTACAAAGGCATTAGATGCCAATGTTGTTTATGCTCAAATGAAAGCTGATTTTCGCAGACTGATAAAACAATGTATTTGTAAAAACCAATTTAAGCTGCTCTTCCAGGGATTTTGTACATTGCATGAAGTCTTGTTTTTTTTTTTTGTTTTTTTTTTATTTATTTGAAATATTGTCCCTTTGCTATATTGGTTGATGCTGGCTTCTCAATGGACTGAACTGGGGCTCATTTTTACAAATTAGATTTTTTGTTTGAAAAGGGATGCTTTTTCCTTTAAATCACTCAAAATTAAATATAAAGGATTATTTAAAGTCTGCTTTGTAAATTTTACAGCATTGAGTACCTTGTACAAAACATTGTATATTAAAAGCGTATGATTCTTGCAGTACTTTGTCATGACTTGTTTCAGCCGCACGGTGGCGACAAAACACTGAATGACGCGCAAACGCGTTAAACATGAATATGGTTTAAAAAATTGCTGACCTTAATTTTAAGCAGCTTTAAATCAAAACAACTGAGGGCTGACCTATGAAGTCCTGCTGCAGGGTACGAACAACATTTTACGATTCAAACTAAAATGTTTTGAGTGGAGATGTACTGAAATATATTTGTTTTAACCCTCACAGAAACCTGTGTACATCCTCAGATTGAAATGTTAACATTATTTAGCCGATTTAAATGTTTTTACGAGTCGGTTGTCCTGACATTTCACTATATTATTAGTAAGTACATATGGAGCCAAACTTGTATATATGCGTGTAGATTTGAGTTTAGCGCCGTTGCTAGTTTAATTTGGTCACTGTTCGCGCGCGCTGTATACATTTCACAACGGAATGGCAATCAAAAAAGTGACAATGAAATATGAATGCTGAATATTAATCTATTGTAGTGCTGTTAATAAAAGGTTTATAATGACTGTTGCTGTTGACAAGCTGTCTCATCTCTGACTCATTTGGTTCTCATGATTAAACTTGTTCTGGGAGGCGCTTGAGCTCGGCCGCCGTCAAACCCTCTGAAACTTGTGCTGTTGAAAGCCATTTAGTTGGAGGACAGAGTCTGTTTTCAGATTTGAACCCCTAGAGATGGAAACAAGCTCGTGCATGTGCTGAGAAACTGACGCTTTTCGCTTCATAAGCGCAGGTGAGTTGTTTTCATTTCTAAATTTGCAAACTAAACTACCAACAGTAGCCAACTGGAAGGCGAACATGTGTCCTCTCACCTGAGATCCGCAGTTTTTATGATTAACGTCATTGTCAGACTCTGTGATTGAGATGGTAAGGTCACAATCAAAACTGAGGCAAATGCATTGTTTACAGCTTGTTTTCTAAGAAGATGACTGATAGAAACTGTTAGAGAAGTGTAGTGCAGAAGCTTTAAAACTGGTCCTAAATTCAGTAACAAAGCTGAGATTCATTTAAAGATTGATAAACAAGTGTAAACGCTCATTATATGTCACTGATAATGTTTTCTCAAATTCATTATTTTAACAGTATAATTAATTATTTTTCCTAACAACCATGACTGAATCCCTTTTTCACCTGTGCCAGGTGTGAAGATGATTCCTGTGAATGAGTTCCGGAACATTACGTCAGAACAGAACCCGCAGTTCAGGGTTCTGAAGCCCTGGTGGGACGTACTGTCTGAGTATCTGGGCATCGCTATGCTCATGATCGGAGTGTTTGGTTGCACGGTTCAGGTAGGACATCTTCAGCTCTCCTCATGTGTCATCATGATATCATGGAAGCTTAATCCGCCACGGAATAAAAAAATAGTAATTGCTTTTTTTATCTCACAATTCTGACTTTTCGATTTCTGGAAAAAAAGTCAAAATTGCGAGAAATGAAGTGCGAGATATTAACTTTATTTCTCACATTAAAACATAAAGGTAATTGCGATTTTTTTGCTCACAATTCTGAGATAAGAACTTTATATCTCACAATTCTGACTTTATTTCTTGCAATAAAAAATAAAAAGCAATTGCTACTTTTTATATCACAATGGGAGTTCAGAAAATATTTTCACAATTCTGAAAAGGTCGCAATTACTTTTTTTATTATTCCGTAGCTGAAGCAAGCTTCCATGTGATATAGTTATGTCAGATTTACTAAGAGTTCAGATATGATTCAAACTCTCTGTGTATTTATAGCATTATTCACTGTCTGAAAAGAAAGTTCACATCAAAATGAAAATTGACATCATTTACTCACCTTAATGTCATTTTCTGTATGATTTTCTCCCTTGTCTTAAATACAAAAATAACTATATTAATTTGAAGAATCTTTGAGCTCCTTTTTTCATTCATTGAACTGTGATTTTTACTGCTAGACTCCAAAACAAGCACCATCATCAATTTTACCTGCAAAAGCGGTGGAACTTCATTATCAAAGAATAAATATATTTAGTTTTTCTGCTTTTGTGAAGCTGCATTAAAAATCTACTTGGCTCAAAAATCAGAGATGGCTCGTGAATGGGCATGAAGCTTCTGATCAGGAGTGTATGCAATAAAGAGAAGTGATTAGGCAAGAGCGTTAGCTGATTAGATAAAATGCCTGTGTGTTTACCATCAAGCTCCTGTTGATACTGATCTTTCATTGTTCCTTTAATTTGCCGCTAACTGTATTCAGTTGTCACCACTACAGACATGTTTAAATCTTCATGATTTTAGTGTTTCATTTATTATCATTGAAGCTTATAGACAGTCTTCATCTCTCCTCAGCTGACACAAGACAAGATATCTTGCCTGCCAAACAGATTCACAGATCTCTCTGGTGGAGACAGGGACTGCAGTCATCTACGGCAGCACAAAGAGAATGAGAGTCTGTGGGAATTCGCCATCACCAAACATCTCAGTCCGAACATCGTGGAGGTGTTCGGAAGGAAGAATGGCCTCGATATCCACCAGTACGAGTTTGTTAACCACTTCTGCTACGAACGTGCCGTGCACTGGTATGGCAAGTACTTCCCTTACCTTGTGGTCATCCACAGCATGATCTTTATGGTGGCCAGCAGCTTCTGGTTCAAGTTCCCAGGGACTTCGTCCAAGATCGAGCTGTTTGTAATCATACTGGGGAAATGCTTCGACTCACCCTGGACCACAAGAGCCATCAGCGAAGTGTCAGAGGAAAGGCGGGAAGAGAGAATGGTTGTATGGAGAAAGAATACAATGACCAAATCAGCCACAGACAACGACGACGACATGGTGTCTTTGATCCGATCTTCAGTGAAGGACCAGAAATCGGCAGAGTCGGCTGTGTCACTCTTGGATAAAAAAGAAGGCGAGCAAGCCAAGGCCCTGTTTGAAAAAGTCAAGAAGTTTCGGACACATGTTGAGGAAGCAGATCTTCTTTACCTCATGTACGTGTTGCAGACGGTGCTGAAAGTCTTCAAATTTGTTCTCATCACTGTTTATAGTATTGTGTTGGTTCCAAACATCCAGATTGTCGTGATGTGCTCAGTGCCTCCAGATCTGACAGGGTTTGGGGCATTCTGCTGTAACTACAATAAAGCACATCTGTTCTCCAAATTAGCATATTGTTACATATGCTTCGTCGGGGTGTATGGACTGCTGTGTATCTATTCTCTTTATTGGCTGTTTCATCGACCACTCAAAGAGTATTCCTTTGAGGCGGTCCGCTTGGAGACTGGAATTAACGACATCCCGGATGTTAAAAATGATTTTGCATTTCTCCTGCACCTCAGTGACCAGTACGATGCTTTGTACTCCAAACGCTTCGCTGTCTTCCTTTCTGAGGTGAGCGAATGCCGCTTGAGGCAGATGAACCTCAACAACGAGTGGACGGGCAATAAACTCCGTGCTCGGCTGGTGCGCAATGCGAGCGAGAGGTTGGAGCTCCACTTGTTCATGCTGCCAGGGTTACCGGACACTGTCTTTGAGGTTTCGGAAGTGGAGTCACTCAAACTGGAAATGATAAGCAATGTCACAGTCCCTGGAACCGTAACGCAGCTCACAGCCTTACAGGAGATCGCGTTGATCCACAGTCCGGCCAAGCTCCAGCTAGCGGCCCTCAATCATCTGCGTGAGAACCTGAAAGTTCTGCGTCTGACATTTGAGGGACCGGACCAAGTGCCTCTGTGGATGTACACCTTACAGAACCTGGAAGAGCTTCACCTAAGTGGCCCTCTAAACAACGAGCTCTCTCGCAATCCGTCCCTGGACACTTTACGTGAGCTTAAAAATCTGCGTGTGTTGACATTGCGTAGCAAACTGACCAAGATACCACCCAGTATTGTGGACGTTTCGAATCAGCTCTTGCGACTGTGTATTCACAACGAGGGGACCAGGCTTCAGGTTTTCAACAGCCTGAAGAAGCTGGTCAACCTGGCCGCTCTGGAGCTGACGGGCTGCGGTCTTGAGCGAATCCCCAGCGCGGTCTTCAGCCTTTCCCACCTGCAGGAGCTGGACCTTAGAGAGAACCGGCTTACCACCGTAGAAGAAATCTTGAGTTTGCAACACTGCCGCCGTTTGACAACCCTCAAACTCTGGCACAATGACATTTCCTACATCCCAGAGCACGTCAGCAAACTCCGCACCCTGGAGATGCTGGACGCCAGTTGGAACAAGATTCGCGTGCTTCCACTTCGCCTGTGTTACTGTACCAAACTCCGACATCTGGACCTCTCCCACAACCAGCTGACATCCCTGCCCTTGGAGATCGGCGTTCTACAGTGTCTGCAGTTCCTCTCGGTGGCCTTTAATTCTCTGGAGAGTCTCCCTGAAGAGCTGTTCTCCTGCAAGAGGCTGAAAGTCCTAGCGTTGGGAAATAACAGCATTTCCACCTTGTCTCCACGGATTGGGAATCTGGCTCAGCTGGTTCGGCTGGAGCTGAAGGGAAACAGGCTGGATTCTCTGCCTGCAGAAATCGCCGACTGTCTCTTGCTGAAACTGACTGCTCTGATAGTGGAAGATAGTCTGATGGACCTGCTACCTCCAGATGTGAAAGACAGATTGAAGCACAGATAATCACTGCTATTCAGACATTCACATGCCATTCACATTTTAATGCAGTATGCTTTGAATAAATCATACACTGTGAACCCGAACGAGTTGATTTCACTCAAAAACGACTGAAAGTTCCAATAACTGATTATATTAAGCTAAACTTAAACTGAATGAGTTTCTAGTTCCAAGCATGCCTTGCGTCAGACTGCATAAGGAGAATAAATGTTGAAATAGTGTTATTTTGTGTGTTTTGCATTAATATAAGGCAAGATATGTTAGTATTTAATTTTCTGTTATGTTGGGACTTGTAGGTTTTATGTTATGTTGCAGTTTTGAATGTTACCATTGTGGTGAGCAGTAGAGCCTGTGGTCGAGGATGGATTGCATTTTTTTTAAGACTATGTATATTGTACATGCAAATGTATAGTGATAGTCTCTTTGCTAGTTATATTGGCACATGCAACTGTGCTATTGCTAGCTTGTAAAAGATCTGAGTTAAAATGTTGTTTGTGAAATCAAATTGTAAGTTAGGTTAGTCAACAATTTAATTAAATTGCAATTAACATATTTATGTAGAAAAAAAATCATAATTTTAAGTTATGCATACTTAATTTTGGAGTTGGTTTACTTAAAGGCAACTGATTGAGTTCTGCCAATGTATTAGGTTTTACAGTGTAGCTCATTTACTTCGACATCAATGACATGAGCAATGATCAGAACTCAATGATGTTCACTGATTACACCAATTAAGTTCCTTTTTGTGAATTATACAAGCACAATTCGAAGAACACACATAAGTTGGGTCCTGTGATAGTCATTGTGTTTATGGTGTGAAGCACTGAACTTTAACCTGACAGACTCGAGACTGTAGTTGTGTGCCAAATTACGCACTTAAACACTATGCACTTATACACTATGTAATTATGCACTATGTACTCAACCATGTAGTGTATGAATTTTATAAAAGTTATTTTGTCATTCAACATGTGTTCTATATAGTATGAATGCGTGTAGAATGATTGTAATTCTGACGTCCCACATTCACCATGATGTGACTTACCAGTGTCAGTTGCGTCCCTGCACTGCCATTCACAAATCCCCATGGCCTATGGAAGTAGTAGGTCATCCGGGTACTTTTTTGCCTACTCTTTTATGAGTACTATGAATTAATACATATTTCTTTTATCACGTACTGTTTTTCCTAATATATAGTAGGGAAGTATGCGATTTCGGGAGCCTAGTTCTTTCCCTGGAGACTTCAGAGTTCCAACACACAATTTTTTACCCATTACGTCATGCATGATTTCAAAAAGAAATTTTCACCAATCAGTGCATCACGACAAGCAAATTGTGCCGCCCACTCCCGTGAAATGACATAATGTAGTCAGTCTCCCTATGCTCTCAAACTACTTAAATATTTGTATGTATATGCATATTTTGATAAACATAAAATGTGTTTCTATACGCACAATCAACATTTTTAAATCAATACTTTTTGTCCAAGTACTTTTTAACTTCAAATTAAAATTTGTAATGTTGTAATAAATTTCATTGCTGGTTGGTTTGGTTCATGCATTATAATAGCTCTTTGTTTGTTTAATCCCTATGGGGAAAATACTTCCAAAACCAACACCACTGGAAAAAGTAGGTGGGCAGTGTTGCACTCTATACTAACACTGACATGATACTAATATGGTACTCTGGCGATGAGAATAGATGTGATGTAAATGAGATTAGTTGTAGTTGATTACTCCTGATGTTTTGAGCAGCTGTGGCCTCTTACCCACTGAGGGAATGTAGTGCACTTGAGGAGGCCATGAACGCACTAGAGGTCACTGATCTACAGCTGCTACAGAAGAGAATCATTGTTCATATGGAGATACACATGATCCCAGTGCTGTGTCCCTTGTTTTTTCAGTCTTATTTAAGCTCAAGGTTATCTATTGAAATATGTTCACTCAGGTGTTTAAACAGTAACACCTGAATAGATCTGATTAGAAATGAATGCAGCTTTTCTTCATAACAACACAGTGCAATTGTTAACAATAAAGCTTCTGTGTGTTGTTTCCTGATTGTAGGTGTGGCTGAGCGAGTGGAAATTTCCACAGGTGTGTGTTGAGCTTTATCTGTATATCTGGACAAAGCTGTGTTAACATTCCTTTTCATTTCACGAAGTACACCAGTGGCATAGTGTCTGGTCATGCAAGGTATGCACGTGCTAATGGGCCCGGGTGGATTGGGGGCCCGATACAGCCTACCCCAAAGTAGTCTAAACTTAGGCCGTCCGCGAACCGTCCACATCGTGAAATTCTCGTCATTAGGAGTGTTCGTGGACGACCGCACTACCCATTCCCCCACCCCCCCAAAAAAAACAACAAGGGGGGCCCGTAAAAATTTTTTTAATATGGGCCCGGGGCTGACTTGCTACGCCACTGAAGTACACGATTAACATTGTTGCTCGTTCGCATTCAGTTCAGCCAACCACCTGAGCTGTAAATGTCATGTGACAAGGAAATTACGTCATGACTACACTGATTGGCTGATGCACACACAGTCCCAAACATTTCACTAGTAACATGTCAGCACATTTAAGAGCCTTCAAAAGCAATATAATGAAATAGTTATAATTGAATGTTACTTGCAAAAAATTGTCAGAATGAATAAGCAAACAATTTTAAACTAACCAGCCAAACTTTGAGCCAATCAGCTGATGTGTTAGTGACTCCCTCTACTGGCAGATTAGTTGTAATCAGTATGTTAGGGTTATTTACTGTTTTACATGTTTTCAAAACTCTTCAGGCAGGCAGTAGACAGGATCATTTTGTTTATTCTTTGATACAAATTAATTCGATGACCATATTCAGCAACATTCATGAAATCAGCTCAATAATTTCACTACCGAAAGGCTGCATTACTTTTCTTAGTAGCAAAATGGTGGATGTCTGGACATATCTGCTGAAGATTGTCAGAAATGGACATACGGTATACGGTGTAGATGAGAATTTGTCGAAAATTTAAAGAAAAGATATATTTTCATATATATACAAGTCTCTTTGGTATGTTTACAGATAAATATGTTCCATGGCTGTGTAGACACTTGTTTTTATTGTACAGTATTAGATTGTATGGTTTTATTTTTGTGTACATTGGACTTCCTCCATTACAATAAAGAGTTGTCATTCTTGTTTTTCAAAGAATTTCTTTTGCAAAAAAAATGTAAAAATATATATAATTAAAAATCACAAGCTGCCAGAATCTGGTGTCTTGAAGGCAATCAATAATAAAGTGTTTTTGTTGTGTATGATGAATGTTTATGTCATTGTATAACATGTTAATTTTGAAAAATCTATGTAGTGTACTTTAGAAGAAAGATGAAATGAATCGTCAAACTGCACAATACAAAAGACAACTGAGTTTGGAATAAGTGCATTCAGTATCAAGAAAACTAGGTTTGTGTATGGGTTGAGGAACTAGTGATGCTAAATGTAATATTTATTGTGCTGCAGGTCTGTAATACTGTACGATGTCTTGTCACTGCATCCAATAACCTGAAGTGAACAAAAGCCCCCCTAAAATTGTAAGTTAATTTAATCTACAAGGAAAATCTACAAGTTGAAGCTTCAGGTCATCAGGCCTCCAGTGTTTGAGAAAAATAAACTGTGATTTAAGGGGATGGCACAAGTCGGCCACTGCTGGGATCCAGTTGATTTAAAACCCATTAGTTAAAGTTAAAGGCTTCCATCCCCACAGTTATTCCTGAAGATGATTTACTCACACATGCTAGAATATGGACTTTGAACACTCACTGTTTTATGACTGACAGCTCTGCTTTTGGAATGACTGATAAAGTTAAGCATATAACAATTGTTTGTTTAATCATCTACTGGTCTTTTCCTTATCAGACTTCAAGCAGTAATTAATGCATTAGAGAATTGCTCATTAAAATGACTAACTACCCATACTGCCCCTTTATAATATTATGCAGCAGATACAGTGAAAGCTTTTCTGCTGGATGTAAGCGGTATCCTGAGATTTTGGCTTGAATGCAGTGAGCAGACAAAACCGCCATTGTGTCTGCGTCCTCTCTGAGTTGTAAACCCCCCAGAAAAACAGACTGTCTGTTCAAAGCAAAGCTCTGTGAAAGCACAATGTTTGCCTTGTACAGTCACACACATTCCTGTGTTGGGTAATTGTGCCCGTACAGGGTCACCTTGAGCACATACAGACACTAATTGCACCTTCGGAGATGTGAAGTTAACACTAAATTCATGCAGGAACATAGTGAAACTCGTAACATGAATTCATCACATCTTACAGTATATTTTTAGTTGGTGATAATATACAAATGATTGAGTTCTTAAACTGCTCCAATGAGTCACCTCATTGGTCCTAAAATAAAGATACGTAACATGACCTAGCACGTGCCCAGTGTTATTTATATTTATATGTTTTTGTTCATATTCTTGGAAAAAATATCTGTTGGAAAAAAAAATTATCACAATTCAGACAAAGTAAATTTTCAGTTTATTAAACACCTTAATAAATAACATTTGCAATACCACAGTAAACATAACGTTAATATACAATTCTTCAATAAATAAGTCAAATAAATTCATACAATGTTATTTACAGATGTTAACACTCCAACCAAACTTACACACAAAACGAGAATTCATCAGTGCACGGATGGCAGGAAATAATTTCACAAGAATAAAAAATGTTAACAGTTCAAGTTTCTGCACAGAAATATTTAGCAAAATACCAAAGAAAGTTATTTACATGTGTGCATGGCAAACCCACACGTGACTGAAGGAGAGCAGCTCTCTTGAATCCAGTGCAGGGATTTGCTTTGTGCAAAACTGGTGCTACATATTCCAGCTAATATTATGAGTTCAACTACCAACTATGGAAACATATATCTCAACATCCAACACATTAATATAATTTACAACCTGCTAATGAGCACTGAGACTGGGCTCCCACGCACGTGAATCAAACCGTATAGTTCTTCAATTCGAACTGCTTGCCATCAGGCGCTCTAACAGCTCCACCATCTCCGAAGCGCATGCATCCCGGGCCACGTCTAGTGCATTGGCCCCTTGGTTGTCCTGATGCCCCAGGTTTGACAGCGGGGCCAGGTATTCCACCACGTCCCAGTTGCCCTCACGAATGGCGATGTGGATGGGCAAAGCGCCGCTGTGGTCAGGGACATTGACAGAGGCGCCATAGTCCACCAAAACTCTCACAGTGTCCAGGAAGCCTGTGCGGGCTGCATCATGTGCGGGGGTCACACCGCAGCGGTCCTGGACGTTGGGGTCAGCGCCATGATCCAGCAACACGCACGCCACACTGGTGGAGCCCATCATCATCACCTACAGCACACCAAACATCTCATTGTGTGCTTGGTGGTAGCACTTTATTTTACAGCTCCGTTTTGCATGAACATACTATGTACTTATTGTGGTAATGACACTAACTAGGTACTAACCCTGAACCTATCATAAACCTTAACTTAACCTATGTACCTTACACTACTCTACTACTTTTGTGAGTAAGTGTAAGTACATTGATAGTACACATCCTGTAAATTAAAGTGCAACCGTGTGCTTTATAAGTTAGCAGATAACGAGTAGTGAAAAATTGGACTGCTTCTTGGAAAGAAAAATAATCTGACCTCAATTAAAGCAAAGAAAAAACAATATGCCAGTTCTACCTTTCCTCTTGGTATTGGACTGTTGAAATAAGGCAGATATTTAGAATTTTTGTTACAATGTTAGCTATTTAGATCGTGTTTTTATACTTTTATGTGTAGTTTTACTTTTTGATTTATTTTCTGCATTATTTCGAATATAGTAACGTTATTGCTCAGCAGAAAAGTAAATAAACAAAATGTAGCTGCAGATAATGAATGACAGCGGTATCATGACATCATCGCAGTCAGATGATGACGGCGGAAAGGAAAGCGAAAGAAATAGCACTTTAAAAAGAATGTGTAATTTAATGTTGTAAATGATTAATTCACCTGCAGTGCGGTTTTCCCGAACTCATTGAGCGTGTCCGGTTCGACCCGGTGATCCTGCAGAATCCGCCGAACCGCGGCCACATTCCCCTGAGCCGCCGCCGCGCTGAGACTCTTCCCGCAGCCGAACCCGTCAAGAACCATCATCTGAAACACCTGGACAGACATGAACCAATCATGTAGGATCCGATGCGAGAAAATAATTCAGTGATGCGGAACATTAACGCGATTCTCTCTGAGCAACTGATTAAACGGCACCAACAAACATTAATATGAACGTACGAACAGCTTTTAAAGCGCTTAACGTTACCTCTCCGTTGCTGTTTGTAGACGAGTGACCGTTGGCTGTTTATTTGTTGACACAAATACGTCAAAACAATCACATATAGATACGCTCTGTTCGCGGTTGCGCCTTTACATTGCGCGCTTGATCGGCAACAGAGCTGCATGACGACGAACACACCTCCACCAATCAGAAGCCACACACGCCAACACGGCTGCCATAATTGGACAAAAGGGAGGAGTGCTGATAGGCGTTGCTACAGTATCACTGTGGTAACTGCGCCAGCGACCAATGAGAACCTAGAGCGCAGAAGGCGGGCAATTTGAGAAGGTTTATTTGTAAACTGTTGCGTTCATTCACACTGAGTGAGTGTGTGTGGAAAAGAGCGGGCCTTCGTGACAGTACACAAGACCCAATATTATGTCATCAGGAACGGTCACCACATTTGGGTATACATCAGTGATTTCAAGACAAATATATTAAATTTATTGCAATATTAGGGCAAATAAAAATGATTGACAACATATTCCATGATTTGGTGCAAAAAGCACTTGTGAAAATACATTGTGACTGAAATGTTTGGTATGTTTACATTCAGCGTCAAACCTTTTTTTCTAATGAAATTCTGACAGGATAAAATCGACCAATAACATAGACATAAACATTACATAAACGTCTTTAAAAAAAAAAATGATGTGCAATTCTCAGTCTCAGTCTCAGTCATGTGTCTGCAGTCCTCATTAGTTGTTTGTCCTGAGTTGGTAATCTGAAAGCATAAACAAATATAAATACATGATAATACATCAATAATCCTTTTGACATCTGCTCCATTGCCAAACACACAATCTTTTTAAAAACCTTCTTTATGGGACGATACAAAGTATTCCAAGTGTATGCCATTTCAGGGGGGGGGGGGGGGTTTATTGTAATTATTTGGCAAGGCAGGAAAATAATTACACAAATGGTCACAGAAACGATGACAGTGTTTTTCAGCGGCACCCGATGGATATAGCCCTTTTTCTATGCATGTTTATGTAATATTATATAATATATTATTATTGTATTAATATTATGTTTATTCGTTTAATTTTGTTTTGTGCATGTCTGTCAATGGTTTTTGTATGAATGCTTGAGCTTATGTATGTTTTACATTGTTGCTTGTTTGTGTGAATAAGAATGCCTACTAAAATATAAATCATTAAAAAAAACCTTTGTTAAAAATAATCAAAACTACTTGCTCACCTCCGCTCTGTGTGATGTAGCGAACCCACGGCAGAGCCTGATAGCCACTCTTCTCAATGATCTTCATGTATCGTACCTGTCAAATAAAATCCAATTTTTAATTTGCTGGGACATGAGTTCCATAACTGATCATAAAGTCTTACATCTTAAACAGACCATGTTTAAAGAACACATGCAGACATCCCATCCTGCTAAAACTCTTTTCCAGGAGATGGCACAAACACCACCCCACCACCCTAAAGGATGTTGCATAACAGCAGAATATTATATGATATTATATTATATGTGACGGTTTCAAATTCATTATCGTGATATATCATATTACTGTATACCGGCACATGTCTATTATATTATATTATATTATATTATATTATATTATATTATATTATATTATATTATATTATATTATATTATATTATATTATATTATATTATATTATATTATATTATATTCTTGATTTGCAACAGAGATGCATGACGACAAGCACACCTACACCAATCAGGTCACTCGCCAACACAGCTGCCATAATTGGTCAAAAGGGAGTAGTGCTGATAGGCGTTGCTAGAGTATCACTGTGGTAACTGCACCAGCGACCAATGAGAATCTAGGGCTTTTCTCTTAATGTATCAGACCTTTCAAATAAAATCCAATATTTAATTTGCTGAGACATGAGTTCCATAAGTGACCATAAAGTCTTACATTAGATCTTACAGCAGACATCCCATCCTGCAAGAACTCTTTTCCTGGAGATGGCACAAACACCACCCCACCCCCTTAAACGACATTGCATTACAATATTATATTATATTATATTATATTATATTATATTATATTATATTATATTATATTATATTATATTATATTATATTATATTATATTATATTATATTATATTATGTTGCGCCTTTACATTGTACGCTTGATCTGCAACAGAGCTGCATGACGACGAGCACACCTCCACCAATCAGAGGCTACACGCCAACACAGCTGCCATAATTGGTCAAAAGAGAGTAGTGTTGATAGGCATTGCTACAGTATCACTTTGGTAACTGTGCCAGCGACCAATGAGAATCTAGAGTTTTCTCTAAGACCTTCATGTATCAGACCTTTCAAATAAAATCCAATGTCTCAGCAAATGAAAAATAACTGACCATAAAGTCTTACATTAGATCTTACAGCAGACATCCCATCCTGCAAGAACTCTTGGCACAAACACCACCCACCCCCTTAAAGGAGATTGCATTACAACAGAATTTTATATTAGATTATATTATGTTTAAAAGTTCACCCAAAATGAAAATAATGTCATTTATTACTCACCCTCATGTTGTTCTACACCATTCATCTTCGGAACACAAATTAAGATATTTTTGATGAAATCTGATGGCTCAGTGAGGCCTCTATAGCCAGCAAGTTAGTTTACACTTTCAGTGCCCAGAAAGGTACTAAAAACATATTTAAAACAGTTTGTGTGAGTTCAGCGGTTCTATCTTAATATTATAAAGCTACGAGAATACTTTTTGTGTGCCAAAAAAAACAAAATAACTTTTCAACAATATCTAATGATGGCCGATTTCAAAACACTGCATCATTAAGCTTCAAATCTTTTGTTTCGAATAAGTGACTCGGATCGTGTGTCAAACTGCTGAAATCATGTGACTTTGGTGCTCCAAATCACTGATTCGGAACAAAATATTTGAAGCAGTGTTTTGAAACTGGCCACTAGAGCAATTGTTGAATCACTAGATATTGTTGAAAAATTGTTATTTTGTTTTTTTGGCGAACAAAAAGTATTTTTGTCACTTTATAATATTAAGGTTGAACACCTGAACTCACATGAACTGTTTTAAATATGTTTTTAGTAGTTTTCTTGGCACTGAAAGTGTAATTTCACTTGCTGGCAATAAAGGCCTCACTGAGCCATCAGATTTCATCAAAAATATCGTAATTTGTGTTCCAAAGATGAACAAAGGTCTTACAGGTGTAGAACGACATGAGGGCGAGTAATTAATGACATTATTTTTGGGTTAAACTAGCCCTTTAAGAAAACACATCTAAATACCAGGTGGAAACAGGGCTTCTGTCACGCACGCTCAATTTCCGGAATATTGTATATAATTTGCGGGTGTCAGGGAGCTGCTATCAATATGCGGGAGACTCCCAGAACTTCCAGGAAAAGTGGCATGTCTGCACATGTAACACTTGACTACAAGTGTTAACAGAGTGATAGAAAATGCTAACACATATATGCAAATGCTCATGCAAAGTCACACACACACACCTGTATGCCTGACACTGTGAAATATGGGATCTCAAACTTGACGGTGATCGGAGGTTTTCCCTCTTTCTCATCATTTTCCACGCTTGGCAGGCCAAAGTGGGCACGCATGAGAAACTCCTTTCCACCCTGCCAATGGACACAGAGACAAGAGCTCAGTTTTACAGATTAACAGTCTTCATAAAACAACATCTTATGACAGAAGAGCTAGACATCAGTAATTGGTTCCTTACTGGGAAGGATTTAATGCTCCACACCACCCAGTTCTTTTCAGGAACGTATTTAGCATGACCTGTGCTGGTTTTAAACTTGGGAGAGTCGGCATCACTGGGGACAGGCACACGAATCTCAACATTATTGGCTACAGACTGCTTTTTAAATTGTCCTTTAGCCTGGAATACACACACACACAGAGAAAGAATGGATTGACACATGGAAAGTCAGTGTACACACGTTGAACAATGACTTTGTAAATTTAGACTTGAAACGTCTCCAGTGTGGTTCAATAAAGAAAGTCTTGCTGACAAACCTTCACCATGATCTCCACCCGACTGTGAGAAAACTTCTCGATAACTGACTCGATCCAAATGAGTGGCTTTACCTGCAGACGAAAGACTGGTAAGATTAATAAACACTACACTTTTGTAGACTTTTGTAACACTACACACAGCAAATGTGATCAACTATGATGATTGTGCACCAGATGGCGTAATGGATGTTCTCCAGAAGTTGGATTGTATAAAGTTCCCCTATAATGCTATTTTAAAGGTTTCTAATTTTGTTTTGAAGGTCTACTACAAAAGGTTTACATGCATTCAAGGTCAAAAAACCCTTTTAATAATACATATTGCAGCATTGCCTCTTTTCATAAACTGTCTACCTAAAATTTTTATGAGTCACACAGAACTTGTGAGCGAGTATGGTTGAAGTGTGTGCTGTATGAACAGAACCACAGTCAACAACATAGAGAGAGTTTGATTCATACCAATTGTGCCTGTCACTTCTTGAAAAATAGCAGAAAATAGGTCAACTGCATAGCCATAGCGGAAGATGAAACGGGTGTGTGGGCGACAGAAACCAAAAAACAGACCTAAATCTAAGAGGTTAAAAGCAACGGAAATGTCCAAAAATGTTGCACAGTATAAAAATGAAATAATTAAAGATGCAAAGTCTTCATTGTTACTATGGATTTACTCATGAACAACTAGAAAATAAAAAAGGGAATTGACTATAGACCCTATTCAATTTGCTTGTGTCTGCTGTTGTATGTAGAGGAAAATTTAAGTCAAATGTGTCAGTCAATATAGTTGTCCATCCCAAACACTGATGGGCTGGTGCAGGAGCCTTACGTGTGTGTTTATACGGTATGACATGAGTTCGGACTCTCCGTCAGGTGGGATGAAGGAGATGGTTCGGTCACTCTCGAAACGCGACAGACGGACACACTGATGAAACTTCACATCCTCCATGGTAACAGTCTTCCCTTTGTCTCCTGCACACACACAACATGTTATTTCCCGGACTGACCTCATCCCGCACGACACTCCTAATGAATTCAAACAGCGTGTTTAATAACGGTTGATTCTTACGGCCAGTGAGGGCGAACAGCACGCGGTCGTTGAGGCCCAACCTGAGCTCTGGCATTCCTGAGAGCATCGTCTTCAGCTTGATGCTGCCCACGATATCACTGCTCATAACACTGCCGTTAGCATTCACCTAAACACACACAAACATCTTTAAACACTACAGGACAGATGTATGTGAGCAGTTATTAGGAAACACCTTTCTCTGTGAAACACCTGTTGAAATACACTGTTTGGATTTAAATCGGCAAATGCTTAAGAGTCTATGATTGGATCATAATTGCAGTGATTATTATGTTTCTAGCATGTTATATGTTTGGGAACAGTTCTTCTAACCCTAACTGATGGAGTGTGTAGCTTTTCATTTCTTAAACAACCATGTAGGAAAACACATCATGGCCATATTCTAGGATGACATTGTCAAGATTCATCAGGATTAAATTGTGAAAGAATGGTTGGGAGGGAGCATGAAGAATCATTTTCATGAATTGACACCTCTGAAAAATGAATTGGCACCAAAAATTTATGCACAACATTTAACATCACAACATTTATTTCCATCAAGAGGTGCATACATTTTTGGCCAAGATCTTGTATTGACAATGCAAGAGGTGAGCACTCTGTAAAGTCTCCTCCAGCACATCCCAAAGACTTTCAATGAATTTAAGGTCTGGACTCAAGAGGTATGGAAGCTTGTTCCCGCCACGGAATAAAACAATTTAAAAACTAATTGCGACTTTTTATCTTACAATTCTACAATTTTATTCTCAAAATTGCAAGATATAAACTCGCAATTGTAGAAAATAAAGTCAGAATTGCAACATATAAACTCACAATTCTGTCTTTTTTGCTCGCAATTATGAGTTTATATCTCACAATTCTATTTTTTTTCGCCATTCTGATTTTTTTCTCTCAATTGCGAGTTTGTATCTCGCAATTCTGTCGCAATTATGACTTTCTAACACGCAATTGCCACTTTATATCTCGCAATTCTGACTTTATAAAACACAATTTCGACTTTATAACAAGCAATTCTTAGAATGGGTAAACCCAGCCTGATCTGCCGGCGATTTGATTTCGCCCGGCAACTCAGCCTGGAAACCCGTACATTCATTTCTACTGCTTCTGTTACACTTTTGCGGGAACGAATCACAGACTGGCTAATCCACCTTGCTCGCTATTGGCGGGTATAACACGATGACGATAGAGAAGCAACAGCAAGCACGACCGTCAATCCAATTCCTTTTAACCTCTCGACGGTGTTGAATGACTTCTTTAGTTTAGCAAACAAATCGCTCGAGTGGGTAAATACCACTCACTTTCATGTTTTTTTTTGCACAACCTGCAAAAATCGCTCGATGCCATTGCTGCTTCTTCAAACCGCTGATCAATGCTACAAACCAATACAAACTAAACCTGTCTGGAGTTTTCGCGTCGCTCTGCAAAGTACGTCACCCGGATCGTTGATCTGATTGGTTGAAGGACTGTCTAATTGCGTGAATAATGCTCATTGATCACGCCTCTTGTGCAGTAGAAAATACATACAGACTCCCCAGACCAATGTTCAATTTTAAATTGAGCTTGGTCTGGTGATAGCCAGACAAAGCAATTCTGACTGTATACTCGCAATTCTGACTTTGTAACATGCAATTGTGACTTTATAACAAGCAATTACATAGGGCTGCATGATTAATCGCAATTAAACCGCACGCAATTTGGCAACGGCTGCGATTATTTTATGCGCAGCTTGTCAGAGCGGTACGGCTCTGTGATCAGTAGTAAATGCTTCTCCATCTGAAAGCCAGAGAGCACTCTTGTGCAGAAACTCCAAATATGCCCTGCCGTAGAGATAGATAACCAGGAAATCATAGCATCATTCCAGGAAATCCTATACTATCGCTATAGCTGAATAAACAGAAGATGAAATGCTTTGATTGATTAAACATGACTAATAAACACACCACTGCCTTATTCTGTGTACGAAGCTACATCATATCACAGAAGGATGCTCAACTGTCGTTATGAAGTGAGTTTGGAGTAAAAACATGTTATTAAATGTTGTCTTTTGTTGGACAAGATGTTAATAAATGCTTCTCATGTCTGGAAAGATCTTTGACGCGTGTTGCTTTTTCAAATGTGCATTATAAGCAACTCAAACTCGCAGTGATTTCAGACGGATTAGCATTTGGAGCCATACTTCATTGACAAGCTTAATAAAAAAAAATAAAAATAAAAATAAATAAATCGCAGCTTTTGAAATTTCATAGTTGCACTAAGCCAAATCATTTAAGCGTGATTTCAATGTTATTTTTCTATTCGCGCGATTAATCGTGTAGTCCTACAATTGTGACTTTATATCTTGCAATTTTGACTTTATGACATGCAATTGCGACTTTATAACAAGCAGTTGCGACTTTGGCCCTGTCCACACGAACACGGGTATTTTCAAAACCGCAGCTTTTTGTATGCGGCTTGGCCATTTGTCTACACGCAAACGCAGCATCCGGTGACTGAAACCAAACTTTTTTGAAAACTCCTTCCAGGGTGAAAATGTTTAGAAACGCTGATGTGTAAATGGCTAAACTGGAGATTTTTGACCAGAGATTTTGGCCAGAGTGCATGCTGTTATCTCCTTTGTTTACATGAGGTGAGTCATTGTATTGTTCTGATTTATGACATTAATAACTTTATATCTCGCAATTGCAACTTTATATCTTGCAATTGAAACTTTATAACTCGCAATTCTGACTTTATAACACAATTGCGACTTTATATAGAATTGTAAGATAAAAATTCGCAATTACCTTTTTAATTTTTTATTCAGTGGCGGAAACAAACTTCCATACAGAGGTACCAATTCATGTGTGAAAATGATTCATCATGCTTCCTCCCAACCAATCTTTCACAATTTGAGATAATAAATCTTGGCTTTGTCATCCTGGAATATGGCCATGATGTATCTTCCTATATAGTTGTTTAAGAAATGAAAAGCTACACACTCCATCAATTAGGGTTAAGAACTGTTCCCAAACATATAACATGCTAGAAACATAATAATCACAGCAATAATGATCCAATCATAGACTCTTAAGCATTTGCCTATTTAAATCCAGACAGCGACTTTTGTTTTTGGCCAGGCAGTGTACTATACAAGGAAGATGATGTAACTCACCAGCACATTAATGGACTCAATTACATCGATGAAAACTTCGTTCTTCTTGTATTTAATGCCCTCTGATCTCCAGGACACGGCGTTGGTGACTGTAGTGGGCACTTTGGTCTTGGCCACCTCAAGTTTGTTACCCTGCTGTGTGATGTACCTAAGAGGAAGGCAGGGTTACAGATCTGCGGGAAATGAACAATGATCGAATGAAGCAAATGTGTCTTACTCTTGAAGAATCTTGCTGTCCGTTGTCTGCGGGAATCCAAAGTCCATGAGCTCATCAAGCAGCTCGTACACGACAACAAAGTTATCCTGAATGCTCTCTTCCTCCAACTCCTTGAAATACTCAGTGAACACCTGAACAGTCAATGAGAAGTGTTTGTTTCTTAGCATGAAATTCAGTGCATTCAGTTCAAATCTGAAGAATTAACCACGGTAGTTAATGAACAACCACTAGCAGCGATCTCAGTCGACTTACCTCGACTAGCTTATACAGAAAGGCGTACACCAATGACGCATTAGAGTTCTTGTTGGTAGTGGCCACCACTGATTTTATTTGCAGGTTAAGTTTAACAGGTACATTGGAAACTGATACACCATTGAACAGCATTGGACATTCAACAGATATCAACAAAACCCAATATAATTGGAACTGGTTATTTAGAATTACTATCTTTCACATGTAAAGGATACAGTACAGATTGCTGTGCTTGATCCAGAGGAAATGGACGCTGCCATGTGACATCACAGGGCAAACAAGCCCCTCCTCTTCCTGTTGCATTAGCAGGTTGAAGAAGTGGTCAATCTCGGACATGTCAACATCACCTTTGTAGTTGCGGCATATCAGCACCTGATGGGAAGACATATTGGGAAATGTGACATTCGCATCAAAGTATGACCATTTAATTTCTTCATTTATGATCTTCCCATTTCTTGAGTGAGCAACGTCATCTGCACATTCACAACAAGACAGAGATGTAGAGACTCTTTCATTTGTAATACTAATACTCCTTCCTGTCTGGGAAGGAAATTACATCTGTTCATGTCATGTACTGTAACACCTCATTCACTCTTTCTAAAGCAGTTCGACTAGGGCACATCTGCAAATGAGGTTAAATACTATCATATTACTTTACATAATTAACCACTATGTCTCCATTAAAGACTGATATATTACTATAGTCGTTTGAAGCAGAAAGCTGTAGAAATGTTCAGATTATTATAAACAGCGGGTCGCGGACGTTTCACACTTTTTTAAAAGAAGTGAATTTTTATCTGCTAACAAAGTCGTTGATTATAACTCATAATTACCTTCCCCTTCAGATCCAGCACGAACACAGCTGACGCAGACATCCTCTAAAGCTTATAAAATCACCTGGATCAGTTTCAAACAAAGTTAAACCTGTTTAAAGTAGGGTTAGTTACATTCCAGTATTAAGCGGAGAGTTATGAACTCATCACGATCTCCTCAGTTCCTTTTCCTGCACGGTGCGCGATGACGTCACATAACGCCAGGTAAAACATTGCCAGAGATCACGTGAGTGCAGAGAAGCCCCGATAGAGGGCAACATCAAACCACATTCATCAGAGAGTGTTCTCAAGACCTTTACAAATAGACGTTAAGACTTTTACTTGAAACTTTTAAGCCATGCAAAAACTTTTAAAGCATATATATTGTATAATTATTTATATTATTTGTTATTATTTTGTTTTAATATTTTGTCGTGATTTACCATTGATACTTTATCACTGATATCTCATCATTATTACACTTTCTAACCCTCTCTCTCAAACATACTGACAGAGAAACACTTTATTTATTAGTTATTTATTAAATTTATTAGTCTACTTTCAAATTAAAATTTCCTTATAATTTACTCACCCCCATGTCATCCAAGATGTCTTTCTTTCTTCAGTTGAAAAGAAATTAAGGCTTTTGATGAAAACCTTCCAAGATTTTTCTCCATATAGTGGACATTTGACTTGACATTTGATATTCAACAGTATTCTTGACATTTATTCAACAGTGCTTTGATCTGCCTGCATTGACACTATTCTTTAAGAGCTGCTGTGCAGCCAAATTATATACCAGTTATCAATGTAAAGCTGCTTTGACACAATCTGCATTTTTAAAAAGCGCTATATAAATATATGTGACTTGACTTGACTTCAATGGAGCCCAAACGGTTGAAGGTCAAAATTACAGTTTCATTGCAGCTTCAAAGCATTCTACACGATCCCAGACGAGAAATAAGGGTTTTATCAATTCTAGAGAAACCATTGCTCATTTTCTAAAAAAAAAAAAATAATTAAAAATTATATACGTTTTAACCATAAATGCTCATCTGGAACTAGCTCTCTTCTTCTACTCTATTAGAATTCCAGCAGTGTAGATGCTGCTAAGTGTATTACTGCCCTCCACAGGTCAAAGTTTGAACTAAATTGTCATACAATATGCTAGTTCAATAGTATATGACAATTAGTTCAAACTTTGAACTGTGGAGGGCAGTAATACACTTATCAGTGTCTACACTGCCGGAATTCTAATAGAGAAGAAGAAGAGAGCTAGTTCAAGATGAGCATTTATGGTTAAATTTATTATTTATTTTTTTTAATTCAGAAAATGAGCGATGGTTTCTCGAGATAAGACTCTTATTCCTCATCTGGTATAGTTTAAAGCCCTTTGAAGCTGCACTGAAACTAATTTTGACCTTCAGCCGTGGAGGCCATTGAAGTCCACTATATGGAGAAAAATCCTGGAATGTTTTCATCAAAAACCTTAATTTCTTTTCGACTGAAGAAAGAAAAACATGAACATCTTAGATGACAAGGGGGTGAGTAAATTATTTTATTTAAAAGTGAACTAATCCTTTAAGTGGCAACAAAACACCAGTCCTATTAATCCCTTACAATATCATCCTATTTGTCACACTGTGTAAAAATGCACATGGTCATTTATTGTGAGGAAAACATTATGAATATAAATATAAATGAGGATTTTAATGTGAATGCACGCAGCAAACTGTAGAATTGATGTATAAAGTGTGAGTAAATGTTTTCTACACAACCTAAGTGTTCCTGTTAGACTTCAACTGCCTTTGGGAAGGAAATATGATCTGATCTCATGGGATTCAGTAACAAGCACATGAAATGTCCTCATTGTCTCGTGTCCAACAGCAACTCCAAACATTCATCACACATACAGTGACAGTGAAAATATTGATGTGTTACTTATTACACCATCAGTCCAGGAAACTGGTTCTATTTTAATTAGATAACTTGTCCAGTTTTGTACGTTATCTTATTAAAAATAAAAACAACTCATACAAAACTGGACAATAAGAGCATATTAGACAACACTGGAGCACGTCATTAAAAAAATAAAATAAAAACAAGAACACAAAGAATTATTACTTAATGCATTTTATTGTATTTTGTGTTCATTCATTGAGGCAAACATCAGTAAAATCATCAAGTCTGTTCATGATCATCACAGAACATTAAAAAAAAAATCCAGTGACTCAAAATATCCCAAGTTTATCATCATCATCATGACAATACACAAGACACACCCTCCTGCCGCATCACAGTTGTGGTGTGAGACGTGAACTCCTCCCACCACAATGACATCGACCAATGAGATCTTTAGAATGAGAATATTCTAAAGTTCAGAGCTGCTGATTGGACGCGGTATCATTATTCACCTGCACATTGAGTTCCTCAGCAGAACTGTTGATGGAAAATAGGCCTACATAATGACTAATTTCGTTTCTATAAAATGTTTCACATGGATATAAATTGGTCATTTGACAGACAACAAAAGCATTTTTCCTCTCCACAGCGGCTTTAGCTATGAGTTGTAATGGGTTTGCAAGTGTGAATCAAACTCAGGCCTTGGACCCTGGAGCAGGTCCTGCACTTTTATCCAAAACAGCTTACAAATTTGGAAAAACACAAGCAATTTATTATAAATGAGCAATGATATTATGCTATTATATAATGCTGAATTTTAAGAGTACAACACAGCTATGTTCTTAGATCTAATTAACTGGCAAGGTTCTCTATGAGTTCTTCCACTAACATTAATAAAACATCCGTTCAAAGTTATCTGGTCATTAATAAAGTTTTGAACGTTCAGAGAACATTTAGAAATAAAGTTTCCATAATGGGAACGTTAGCAAAATAAAAAAAATGTTTTTGACAAAAGGAAGTGCCTTTATTTATGGTTCTAAAAACCAAACCATAAATAAAAACCTTAAATAAACTTGAATAAGTGTGGTAATATAAGTGAATGCCACACCTAATTCTTCTGACAGTCACATATGTATCACTATTTTGGTAAGACAAACATTTCTACACAATGAACACAACAGGCTGTCATTTTGTTTGTCTCATGTCCGGTTGAACAGCATGCCAGACATTCGTGAACAGATACTGTGATGGAACACGACGTTCAGTGTAACTTCATATCCCATCACCTGTGTTCACATTCATGTAAAAAGCATCTGAAACTGATGGAATTGATGATTAAATACTGTAGAATGAGAGTGAAATCTCAGTCACGTGATATCACCTCATTAAATATGCAAAGATGAGTAAATGTGAATGGCTGGACAGAACAAAAGCCATTATCAGTGCTAAATAATGAATGAATATGGAGGGGGTTAAAGTTCAGGACTGGTAATGGGTTGTGGCTCTAGTTTGAATCATTATGGTCTGACAACACCGATCAGGCATAACATTTGACCACTGTCAGATGAACATTATGACCACTGTCAGTGGTCATAATGTTATGCCTAATATATATCGGACCATAATGATTTGCACTAGAGTTACAACCCATTACCAGTCCTGAACTTTAACCCCTTCCATATTCATTCATGACAGTACAGAGCTACAGTAGCTCAAATTGATCAAGAAGTTAATGCTGGTTCTGACAGAAAGGTGTCAGAACACACAGTACATCACAGTTTGTTGCGCATGGGGCTGCATAGCTGCAGACCAGTCAGGGTGCCCATACTGACCCCTGTCCATGATGTGCGTTGCTTACCGGGGGAACACATGGCACCAGGATGCACTATGGGAAGAAGGCAATCTGGCGGAGGCAGTTAGATGCTTTGGGCAATATTCTGCTGGGAAACCTTGGGTCCTGCCATCCATGTGGATGTTACTTTGACACGTACCATCTACCTAAGCATTGTTGCAGACCATGTACATCCTTTCATGGAAACAGTATTCCCTGGTGGCTGTGGCCTCTTTCAGCAGGATAATGCACTCTGCCACAAAGCAAAGATGGTTCAGGAATGGTTTGAGGAGCACAGCAACAAGTTTGAGGTGTTGGCTTGGCCTGCAAATTCCCCAAGGTCTCAATCCAATCGAACATCTGTGGGATGTGCTGAACAAACAAGTCCGATCTATGGAGGCCCAACCACGCAACTTACTTAAAGGATCTGCTGCTAACATCTTGGTGCCAGATACCACAGCACACCTTCAGGGATCTAATGGAGTATAAATGTCTCATAAATGAGCAGCAACTTCCTAACTAACATATTATGTTCTTAGAACGTTTTGCTAATGTTTCCATTAAGTTATTAAAACGTTGTTGTTTTGTTTTGTTGGTAATACGAACATTAAAGGTGCCCTAGAACGGTTTTTCACAAGATGTAATATAAGTCTATGTGTCTGTGAAGTTTCAGCTCAAAATTAGGGCTGCAACGATTAATCGCGATTAATCGTTTGCAAAATAAAAGTCTTTGTTTACGTAATATATATGTGTGTGTTCTGTGTATAATAATTATGTATATATAAATACACACACATACAGGTATAGAGTTTAGAAATATATGCATGTATTATAAATATATATATTTATATACATTTTATATTACATATAAACAAATATTTTATAAGTATAAATATAAAATTTTTCTTAAATATATACATGAATGTGTGTGTATTTATATTTACATAATTATTATACACAGAACACACACATATATATTACGTAAACACAGACTTTTATTTTGCAAACGATTAATCGCGATTAATCGTTGCAGCCCTACTCAAAATACCCCATAGATTTTTTTTTATTCTTTTTTTTTTTTTTTGACTGCCTATTTTGGGGTATCATTAAATATGCAGAGATTCAGCGTGCTTCCCCTTTAAATGCTCATTCATCAGATTTCAACTAAAATATCTTCATTTGTGTTCCGAAGATGAACGAAGGTCTTATGGGTGTGGAACGACATGAGGGTAAGTAATAAATGACAAAATTTTCATTTTTGGGTGAACTAACTTTAATACTGGCTTGTCTAATGCCTTGAACTTGGGCTGGCATATGCAAATATTAAGGGCGTACATATTAATGATCCCGACTGTTGCGTCACAGTCGGTGTTATGTTCAGATTCGCCTGTTCTTCAGAGGTCTTTTAAACAAATGAGATTTACATAAGAAGGAAGAAACAATGGTGTTTGAGACTCACTGTATTTCATTTCCATGTACTTAACATTTAAAAAACATTAGACGAACGTCCAACTGAAACATTTCAAGGAAAAACGCTCAATGAACGTTATAAAACGGAGACTTTCCAAAAAGCTTTAGAGCCTGTTTTAGTTTGAAAACGCAGCGGTTGCATTTCAGTTACGCACCAAAATGGAGACTTTTGAAAATGATGCCGTGGCTGCCCACGTATCCTTTACGACGTTGTAAACCCTAACATGGAGACTGAACTGCAATCTTTGCTGGCTTTGTTGTCATTTTTTTTTAAAATACTGCAGCTACCTACATGCGCTAGAGGCAACCATTTACACTGGAAAAAGTCTCAAAAGGGGCAAGGAAGTCGCTAATGTGCATGAACGGTCATGTGATGCGTGTAATGTGTAATGTAGACACCGGAGATGAATGCCAGTGTAGACAAGGATCGTTTTCATTTTAAAACGAAAATGCACTGGTGTAAACGGGGCCTGAGAGAACCTTGCCAGAACATTCTGAGAACGTTCGCTGTTAGCGAATAATAACAACAGCAGATTTCTGGTTTCAAAACATAAATTTATTAAACAATGTCAAAAACAGTTCAGTTGTTTCTTTGGGTGTAATTTGTTTCTTTAAACCTGTAGAACATTCAGATCATTGGACCATGAGTCCTGAGATAAAGAATTAAAACTCAAACAGCTTCATAAAACCTTCACAAAAGTAAAAGAGATCACAAATGACCCATCAACAGTAACAGAATCAATTCAAGACCAGCTGATGACTGAAAACTTCACAAATCTTCTTCAAATATCCTTCATAAACTATAAAAGTCCCTGAATGTCGTCTTATGACGCACAGGTTCATTTCTTTTGTAGTGCAGGAAGATTTCTGGATGGCATTTCGATATCACATCAGATACACAACGTATTTAAAAGAGAACAGCAAGAAATTCAACACACACACACAAAAAAAAAAAATCAAACATTTACACAATAAATAAGAGTTTTCTTCGTACAAAGTCTGTGTGATAAAGGTGACTATTTACTGCAGATGTCTGAGGAGCGTTTGTGATTCTTCATTCATCCGATAACAGAGAAAACGCTCCAACCCTTTAGATAACACATGCCTCAAAATAAACAAACCGTGTGCACATCAATAACAGAACGTAAAAGCATGATTCTTATAACGGACAGGTGAGGTCAGAGGTCACCTGAATCACAGCGCAGACGTGCGACCCTGAGGACTAATTCACTCTAATATGTCGAAGGCATCGTGGAATATTCTGTGCGTTCAAACAATATGACACATCATCATGCTGTACATCAGGCACATTCACTGGTTTTAAGGCCCAGAGTTCAATCTACAGAAGAGAACTTCACACGCGTGAGCAAACCAACATTAAGAAAACGCTGCAAATTGCTCATTATTACTTAAGCAGCCCTGTGCATTTACAAAAACAAAGACAAAAAGATAGTTCAAGTGTGTCTGTGAAGAAGAAATAAATAAAACCTACGTGACAGTGAACATATATAGTGCAAGAAGAGAGACACCTGTCTGCCCTCCACATTAACATGATCAGGAATATTTACAAGATTCATTTTAAATATTAAAAGTGGTAATACCTTCAATGACTGGATCTTAAAAGCTCACACATCACGAATGGAAACAGCTACGTGTTTATAGTGTGCAAAGCCACAGGATCTTACAGGCGCCTGAAGAGATTCAGACCTTCTGCTCTTCTGATGTTAAGCAGCTGTGTTCATTAGATACAAGTGTGTGTGTGTGTGTCTCTGTCTTCATTCCTTACATAATATTAAAAAACAAAAAGGATTGATCCTTTCGCACGTCAGGAAGAGAGTCTCCTTCAGTTCAGAGCAGCATTTAAAGTGGAGTTTCAGGAGGAGCGTCAGGCTGCGTCTTCATCCATGCTGATCATCTGACACTGAGACACAAACACACACATTAAACACAGTCCATCACAGAAACCAAAAAAAAAACAGACTCATTACTGGGGTCGTTTAAAGCTGAAGATCCAGTGATTTTGACCTGAAGAGGGATGGACTTTTTGGATGGAAGAAAAAAGGATGGAGGAAAAAAGAGCCACAGTTTCTTTCCAGATTGCAGCAAATGTCACAGAAAGTGATGATTTTGTTCTCTTGAACACATGGAATGGAAATGTTTTATGCAATATTCAAAATTTTTGTGTTTTTTCCCACCTTGTTAAACTTGTTCCCAGTCAAAAATGACCGCCTTTAAAATTGCTTATAAATCTCTCATTATGCTATATTAATAACTGAATATTGCATTCAATCTTTTTGTCATTCCTTCATTTTCCAAAGGTTTTGTATTTCTGTTTGGAACTGATTGATCATAGGCCTTATTAGCTGTTTCATCCACTTTTTTAATGCAGATTTTGGGGTATTGCATAAAAAAAAAATGATGGATTGAAACGCCAAGATATGCATAAATTATAAAAATGTGCTAAATTGAGGCAGATCATTTATTTATCAGATAAGAAGACTCAAGAACTACAATGAAAATATTTACTGAATGAATTCCTCAATGCACAACAAAAAAAAAAAACTTGTGACTTTGGCACAGCAGAGGCTGTGATTGGATAACCGGACTAACCAGTGGACCAATCACATTGCAGCATATCAAATGTTGGTTTGGTGGTTCTGTAATATAGATTATTTATAGATTATTTCCTTCAGCCGAGACACTTCAGATGCCCACTATTTGCCTTGATGGTTTTGAATTGCTTTAAATATGTTTGAAATCACATCAAAAAGGAAAACATGGTTTAGAACAACGTGTGCAGCGCAATGCTGTCATATAGGCTACATAATATTATGATGAGAACATCATAATTGTGTGATTGGGACATGGCTTTTAAATGGTGAGACTTTTGTTTTTGTAATCAGGCTCTCAAAAATTCTATAAAAAATTAATTTAAATTTATCGGCCAATATATTGGTTATCGGCGTTCAAGTATAAAGAATTATCGGTTATCGGTATCAGCCAAAACACCAAATGAGGTAATGTTTTTCAAACACTCTTTCCCTCAATTCATCAATCAAAGGTGTCTTGAATTACCCTTTCACTTTTCCTTTTTTATCTCTGTTCTACTCCAATCAATCTGTAACTTTGTATAGTGACTCTTTTCATGTTTCATGTGTTTGAATCACTTGTTATAGTGTCTTTATTTCATGCATATTTAAATAAAAATATCTGAATATGTGTCACAGGAATGAGAGTACGTAAAACATCTGGAATCAAGCTCCAGTGTGTTTGGTGTCATACCGATGGATGCGAGTATCCTTCCAGACTGGGGCTCCTGAAGATGTGGACGGTGTCATCTGTTGTCTTCTGATAGACTGGGTTGGAGAAGTGGATGGTGTTGGTGTTCTTCACCCGCCAGTGTCTCCAAATCAACATCCCGCCAAACGCCAGCAGACACACGGCAACTGTGAGACAGACAGACAGTTTATTCACACTGTCGATCGGTCAGTGAGTGACACGTGTGTTTCACGACTGTGGATTAACTGACCGATTGGAAGGGTGACATACAGGACCGTAGGATGCTGGGAAGGGCTAGAAACCGGCTCATGTTCTGCATCACTTCCTGTAAAGAGGCAGACAGATGGTGAGAGTGTGAACATAAGTGAATGAACAGATAGACAGACAGCAGGACAGGAACTGACCCCTGCGAGAGCCCGTCTGTGTGGCGTCTCCGCTCTGATCCTGAGATGGCAGAGCTGCTTTGGTTGCAGTGTGTGAGAGGCCGGGTGCAGTTCTGCTCGTCGCCTGTGGTGGCGCTGTGACGTTCGGACCTACACAGAAAAACAGACGTCAGTGAGCGTCATAAAGAAAGCGCCTGCTGTGAAACAGAGTGGGTCTGAACGTACCTGACACACATGTCCTCATGTCCGCTCCCAGGGTCATGTGATCAGGACACGCACACGTGTATTTGGGTGAGCGTGCGTTAATCAGCGGTGCCGGCAGACACAGAAACTCACAACCGCCGTTGACCAGAGCTGTTTCTTTGCACCAGTCCCTTCCTGCCAATGACATCACTTCCTCATGAGCAAGACAAACATGCAGATCGACTGTTATCAAGTTCGTTTAATTATAATAACGTCAGGGCTTGACATTGACATTGCTCACCAGCCACTGTGGCAAGTGGTTTTCCAAACTGGCCACAATTATGACAATGATACCATGGGGAAAAACTGCCATATAGATATTTTTAATATTATCTTATAATTTGGTAGCAGATATATTAGGCTGCTGTCACTTTAAAAGTCGACACACGAATCCATTATACTGTTATGTAAACAGTTTCTTTCTTAACTGTTTACATATTCACTTAAAACATAACTGACTGTGTTTACGTGAATACTCGCCAAAGTGGTTAGTAGGAGTGACTGCATTACACGCCACTGCTGAAATCACCTGCATTTGGCAGGTTGGTGGGTGTTAATGTCAAGCCCTGAACGTCATAACGTGACGTGTATGTTCACCTGTAGGTTGTTTCAGACTGTGATACAGCACAATGTCTTCAGGAGACTGCAGATGTTCAGCCACAGCAGCGATATCTTGGCCCGTCATGCGGTTCGCGCTCCAGATGCCGTTATTGGACACGTCGGTCCAGAAGACTTTCTCCTGTTAGACACACAGAGACACAGCGCTCGTGAGAACCTGGCAAACCCATCAGCCCATCAGCAGACACGTCATTGGCCAGCACCACACACCTCAAACACGGCCAGCGCCAGCGGATGCGGCAGCTTCTCTTGGTCATGCATCAGCGTGTGCCGCCCTTCTCCGTTCACACCGATGCTGGACAGCGTGTGCAGCTTTGAGTCGACCCAGTACAGACGGTGATTCAAAACATCTGAACAGAAAGCGGTCACACGTCAGCATACATCACACACGGCGCATGTGTTTACACTCATCGTCTGTGTGTCCAACTCACCAAGCGTGATGCCGTTTGGCCAGACGATATTTTCCGTGACGAGAGCCGTCCGATCTGCACCGTTCAGTCCGCTCTTCTCAATCCGGGCCGACTCGCCCCAGTCCGTCCAGAACATGAAACTACGGGGCACGAAACAACAAGGGATCAACAATCAGCAGGAACGCTTCTTCCTGTAAGCAAGCGGGTTTAGTCGCAGACACTCACTTGTGCTGAGGATCGATGGCGATCGCGCGAGGATTCTGCAAGTTGTCGCTGATGAGTGTCTTGCGTTTGCTGCCATCTGCAGTCGCCACGGAGATAGTTTGCAGCTCACTGTCCGTCCAGTAAATGTTACCGTGGATCCAGTCCACAGCCAGACCCTCGGGCCTGGAGATCTGGCTGTCAATCACAGTGCTGTGGTGGGCGGGGTCAGCAGTCGCTGTGCTGCACAACATAAACGCACGCTCGTGATTATGAGGAAAAGTATAAACATACACACAGAGATACACAAAACGCAGATGACAGATTGAGCATTACTAGAGTAAATAAATGAAAATGTTGTGATAGAATAGACGTGAAACCAGCACATCATAGCTATGTTTCCATCCACCTATTTTTATGCAAATTATGGGATATCGCAAACAAAGAAAAATTGTGTGCTCAGTCGAGGTGGAAAATCTTTATCTGATAAGATGCGAATAAACTACGATGGAAACACATTTACTGAATAAATCTCTCAATGCATAAAATCACATAACTTTGCCTCAGCAGAGGCTGTGATTGGATAACTGGACTAAGCATCTCAAATGTTGGTTTGGTGAAACACCCGAGTCAAAGTCTGTCATCAGAATGATTTGATTGAATGGAAAAATGAAATTTTATCAACTCTTGCTTTTCCTGGGAATCGAAACCATTACCTTGGTGTTGCAAGTGCTACAGGAAGTTTAAAGTCATTAGACACCACTGAACAATCAGTCAAGTATTCCACCTCAGCGTCTCTCACCTGTAGATCTTTTTCTGGCTCGCATCAGACCAGAAGATTCTGTCGTTGGGAATGTCCACGTCTAACGCCACCACATTCTTCTGCTGGCGGATCAGTAATGTGTACTCTCTGCTGCCCAGCGCCATCTTCCTTACCTCGTGACGGGTGCTGAAGAAAAGGAACGCTCCAGATCCTGAGAGGACACAATTTCATGATGTTGATTTCTGAAACATTTACATAAGTCTCTCTGATCATTAGAGTCATTCATCACACATGTACCTGTAATCGCTTTGCAGTCTTTGGTCATGTGATCCAGCTCAAATCCTTCATTACAGTCACACTTGAAGCTGCCCGGCAGGTTTACACAGATCTGAGAGCAGGTGTCTGCGTCCAGACACTCGTCCACGTCTGCACACAAACATATGATGTCATGAGACCAAACACACACTCACAGACCATCATGCACTGGGTTCATCTAGACAAGCTCTCACCTTCACAGTGTGTGTGGTTAATCAGGTGAAATCCTTCTGGACACAAACATTCATATCTGATCTTCAGGTCACTGCACGTGTGAGAACAGCCACCGTTGTTATCTAGGCACTCGTTAGTGTCTGCACAGAGGAAACACACACAGTCACATGATCATCTTTACAATCACATGATTTTCTTTGACCATTTTAACAGTTAAACTGCCAATCACTGGAGATGGAGGAGGAAAAACGCAAAGGCTTGTGACTGTGACGCAGCAGAATTTCAATCAGATTCAAACTGATCCTGCTCAATATTAGGTTTAAAACTAAATTGTCTGCCTATAAATATATATAAAACATACCAATATTAAATAAACTGTATATATATATATATATATATATATATATATATATATATATATATATATATATATATATATATATATATATATATATATATATATATATATATATATATATATATATATATAGGTCAATGAAAGTGGAAAAAAATATTAATTTATAATAATTGTATGAGGTTTTTTTGACAGACATTTTTGGGCATTTAAAGGCCTAAAATCCTGATGTTGGAATAAAAAAAATCTAAGCCAATTAAAGTGGAAAACAGTATTAATATATAATAACTGAGTGACAGTTTTTCTTTTTTTTTTTTTTTTGCTATTGACATTTTTAGGAATTTAAAGGGTTAAATTTTGGTGGTAAAAAATCTAAGTCAGTGGAAGTGGAAATAATTATTAATATAGAATAATTGTATGACAGATTTTGACTGATATTTTTAGGCATTTACAGGGTTAAAACTCTGATGTTGGTAAAACATAATAAGGTCAGTGAAAGTGAAAAAAACATTTTAATTTATAATAATTTGAGAGTTATAATAATATGAGAGTTTTTTGACAGACATTTTGACTGATATTTTTAGGCATTTAAAGGGTTAAAATCCTGATGTTGGTAAAAAAATAAATAAATAAATAAGTCAGTGAAAGTGGAAAGTATATTAATATATAAAAATTATTAATATATAAAAACTGTATATGCACTGACATTTTTGTCCTCTCAGGAACTCTTTGCAACTTTTTTAAATTAACACACAAGGGTTAATAATATATGTTTAAGAGATACTGGACTCTAGCATGAAGATCATAGTGGTGGATCTTCAATTGATAAGAACTTGTGTGTGATTCTGGAATATCCTATTCGTCATTGTGTATGCATGATCTGAAGATTGCTGAAAATAAACAACTTTTACCCACAGAAGGGTTAATTTCATAGTTTGTTGTTTGTACTCTGATCACAAATTACAGGAACACTGAGGGTGAAACTCACTGCACTCTTTGAGAGGCTCATCTGACCAGTCGAGGCAGTCCTTTTTACCATCACACACGCGGTCTGCGCTGATGCACTCGCCACTGCGACATTTAAACCAGTTTGGTTCTTTGCACGTTTTAACTACAGAGAGAAAGACAGTTAAAGACAGCGCACGTTTAACACATTCACACGTGGTGGATGCTTGCGCAACGCTCACCAGTTACGCAGTCCTCCTCATCACTGTGATCCCGGCAGTCAGGACTCCCATCACACTGACGCATTCCTGCGATGCAGCTGCCGTCTTTACAGAGGAACTCATCTGGACGGCAGGTGGGCACAGCTGCAACAATGCAAAATATGAGCGAATGATCTCTAGGACACGTGTATGAACCTGAAAGACATTCAGCAACATTGAACTCACTGCAGTTGTCCTCGTCTGACCGGTCTTTGCAGTCGAAATCTCCATCGCACCTCCAGTTGCCGTGGATGCACTCGCCGCTGCCGCACAGGACCTCATGATTCCTGCAGACCGTCTGCTGTTTCTGACCCGTCCCGGAAGGGCAGTTCTGCGGCCACTCGTCAGAGCCGTCTGCGCAGTCGGCATCCCCGTCACAGGCCCAGAGCCGCGGCACGCACACAGAGTCATTGCACTGGAAAGAGCCGGGGCTGCAGGTGGGGACGGGACAGGACGATTCGTCGCTGCCGTCGTCGCAGTCTGAATCCTTGTCGCAGACGAACGACTTCGACACGCACTGACCGCTGCTGCAGCGGAACTCCTCGTCCGTGCAGTTCTTCAGGGCTAAAATGGAAACAAAACCGGCGTAAACACAACTGAACATGTGACTTGTCATCTAGTAAATGAGAGCTTGAGTTTCAGTCGTATTTACCACAGCCCAGCTCGTCTGCGCCATTCTCGCAGTCAGACTTCCCATCGCAGTGCCATCTGGTGGACACGCACTCATTCAGACGCCCGCCGCAGCTGAACTGGCTTTGCGAACACGTCTTCTCTCCTGTGGCATAATGAGATTTCTGAACTTTAATGAGATGATCATTACACATACACTCTGTTAACTCAACTCATTATGCAAACACAACTTTAAAGTGCCCCTATTATGCTTTTATTCCCTTTCATGTAGTGTGTAAACGCTGATTTATACTTCTGCGTCGAGTGTACGCTGTAGCTACGGCGTAGGCTGTGCGTAGCATACGACGAAGCCTGACGTGCACCTCTTCAAAAATGTAACAACGCATCAATTCTACGCGGACCGCAAGCGCTGTGATTGGTCTGCTAGAACCCCTCCCTCGGGTCAAAAAACTGGCGCGGAGCACTCTGAGAAGAGGGAGCCCTTTCAACTTCACTATGAATGAAAAAACACTGTTTCAGGGGACACATACAGTCAAACTGCAACAAAAGTCATTACCTATTTGCCGCTTCTCTGACGTTTCTGTTTGTAAACTTCTCTGACAACGTACATGACGAGCTGCTTCTTCGGCTTTTGTTTTGATACTCAACATGACCGCGGACACTGCCTCCTAGTGGTCTGCATGCACGTCGACGCGGACAACGACGCAGAAGTATAAATGAAAACAGACGCATAGCCTACGGCGCAGAGGCTCCAGCGTAGGTCCGACGCTGAAGTATAAATCAGCCTTAATGCAGCTGTTTATTACAGTAAAAGGTCTGCAAAGTTCCAAAGGTCAAAGTGCAGAGTCTGAAGTCGTGTACTGCGGAGTAGGTACTACCAAAGACTATAGAATAACACTTAGTCTTAAAGAGGACTTTGGTACTACATTTGAGTTTAAATTTACTTCACATTAGAAAAGTATGTTCTATATAGTACGAATGGGTGTAGTATGCATGAATTCGGACGCACTGCATCAGCCATGTTGTTACTTTCACATGACCAACATCGGTTAAGTCCCTTCAACTCCATTCATAAATCCTCTCCCATGGCCTCACGGGATAGTAAAGTGTCCATTGTATGCACACTTCAGAATCTTGCCGGAAGTAGTAGGTCAACCGGGTACTTTTTCGCCTACTGTTTTTCGAATACTGTGAATTCGGACATACTACTTTGTTCACATACTGATTTTCGCGTACTATATAGTAGAGAAGTATTCTATTTCGGACGCAGCAATTGTCTCCTAAAAGAAAGAAGTGATTCTGAAACAAATCGTCAGTAATTCAAGTCTCACTTCCTGCTGAACCTACATAGGTTTGTAACTAATTTGCATAATGCACTCTTCATTGGCTGAACATCGTCTCCTTTGCCCCACCCTCAAACACTGTACTGTTACTGTTCATATCACAGTGTATCAAGAGCTGAAATTCAAATATGATAATGAGCATTTGGTTTCAAACCAATCACAGCCGACTGGGCCGTCTAACCAATCAGAGCAGAGCAGCTCTCAGAAAGACTGAATCTTGGAACGAACGGTTTCAGACACTGTGAGAAAAGAGCTGATGGCGCAATTGATATTATGTGAAAATTAAAGTGTTTTGACCTTTGATGCATGTAAACCTGTTGGAGACTCCAAAACAAAATTAAGAGCCTTTAAATAGCATAATAGTGGCACTTTAATGAAATAAAATCCCCATTTAGAGCTGTAATGGTTTGACAGTGATGGAGGAGTGTGTTTGACTCACGGCAGGACTCAGGCAGCTCATCGCTTCCGTCTCCACAGTCGTCTGCATTGTCACAAACCCAGCGGCTGGTGATGCATTTCCCGTTTCCACACCTGAACTGGTCCTGACTGCAGACAGCTGCACCTGACACACACACACACACACACACTCGTCTCAACTCCAGCGTCATATAAATGCATCTGATGTTGTTTGACTTATTTGTTATGAGTTGCATTCTAGCTGTGTGTCTGAATACTTGCATTTAAATCAGAACATTGACTTAACATGTATCAACAGAAAGAGAAGAGAGAGAACTGATCGTTGCACAAAGCATTTGTTGATCATAAATATTCAGTGTGTTACTGATGACGGGCGTGTAGTGTCTCTTTAAGACAATGGACAGAGGTGGAGTCAATAATCACACCACCAGTTGCTCACTGGTCTCTATGGAAACATTTGCATAATCAAAATATACTAGAGATGAAGGGGGCGGAGCTTTGGTGGAAAAGATCCAGAATGATGTTTGGAGGAGGAACTGAATGATTATTCTCAGTTGGAGCTGCAGTGTTTATGTATTACAATGAGAGTAAAAATTATTTTTGTCCTTGATATAAACTACATCGAAGAACTAAAGTAACTCGACTGGTTTTCCTCAAAATTCCACAAATACACACAGTGTGATACGAACCGACCGTGTGTGTGTGTGAAAGAGAGATACAGATCACACTTTCCTTCTCTCCCTTCTATTCCAGTAACTGAGCAGAAGTGTCTTAGTCACACGCCCTCTCTGTGTTTCCCAATGTTTCACACAAGTGAGTGAAACTCCAAACACACTCACTGAATGAGAAGCAGATGCAAAACGTCAGAGCCGAGGATCAGAACCATTCAACACCTTTGAATCTCAAACACATGAAAATAATTCTGCTCCTGAATCTCAGTGTTTGTGTTTCACTACATAAACAATGACAGATGTGATTTGATTGTGTGTGTGTCGGCCGAGAATCTGTGAAAAACTGGATAAACCACTTCCTGTGAAACTTCTCCTGAGATGAGCGTTTCCACAACAGACATGGTTGATCTACTGCAGGGGGTTTCTATCTTTTAGATGCCATGGACACCTAAATATGACCATCCTGGTGTGAGGGACACCCATCTTAAAATCCTATCTTTTATAAACACCCAAATTATATACTGAAAATTATAATAACTTTTTTATTAGACTTTCCATGGACCTCCCTTTTGGCCCCTGACACATCAAACTAACCTGCAGATGCACGCTTATACAAACTAGTGATGCATGTCATAAACACACACTTTATGGCATGTGATCAGCGGAGCATGTTGATGAACTGCATCAGGACAATCCATAAGCAATGATGAGTGTCATCCTGTCGAAACCGACCAATCATAAGCAGAATTTAAAGTACCTAATTAGCGCGTCCAACCTATTAGCGACAACAGAACGCATGTGCCTCATCCGCATCCAATCAGAAAACGCGTTTATTCCACTGCCGTTTGTTCGGAATGACGCGGTTAAAGGAATAAAACACCGACACCGGATCTAATAAGCATTTTTTATACACTTGTTTTAAAACCCCCAAACAGTTTAGTCACAGAATAAACTAAAAATAGAGTTTGAACATATATAAAAAAATTGGTTTAAATGGGAAACGCTCCTCAGATGGGCTCATGACACACAGCAGATCTTCATCATAAACTGACACTTACGGGTTCCGTGGACAAAGTGAAGCAGAAAAACGGAGCAGAAGAAACCGAGCCGAGCGCTGATCCAAATCTCCATCACCTGAATCCTTAAAGCCGGGTAACAGAGCTCTGTGAATAACTTTTGAGGCTTGTCTGGACCGGTACCACACTCCCGTGAACAGTGACAGGGCAATTCTTCCCTCACGGGGAAAATCCAACCATTTCAATGAAGCCCGCGGGGGGGCGTGGCTCTAGCAGTGGTGTGATATTCGAAATGAGGAACGTCAGCGCGGTGGGCGGGGCCTCGCGCAACACACTGTTGTTGATTGACTCTCTTATCATTATGCTAGTTTACACATGGGGCGCTTCCACATTGAGATAAGAGAATGAATTTGACAGAAGTATCTGTCTTTAACTGTGAGAAATGTGTGCTGTGTGTTAGAAGTGCAGTACACTTGTTGAAAATACACGAAAATCAGGGTTCTTAATGGGATAGTTCACCCAAAAGAGAAATTTCTGTCATTATTTACTCACCCTCAAGTTGTGGGGGCACCATTGACTTCCATAGTATGGTTCCCCACAACTGCTTTTTTTACAAACATTCTTCAAAATATCTTCGTGTTCAGCAGAACAAAAAATATATACAGGTTTGGAACAACTTGAGGGTGAGTAAATGATGACAGAATTTTAATTTTTGGGTGAACTATCCCTTTAAATCTAACATGGACAGTTGGCTAATATAATTTACAACAGTCTAGTATGCATCCAGGGCAGTGAGTGTCACTTGAAACCCATTAATCGGACCCTCAGGGGCCAAAACTCCCCACGGGGCCCTTACTGCGAAACCATTTCACAAAGCCTCAGCACGTCTGGCTCCAAAACCAATGAAATAAAGATTCATTGTACTTTATATTTCCTAGAAATTAATTTGCTTCAAGCTGAATAATATTGCACTGCAAATATGGAATCTCAGGTCTTCCCGTTGGTGTATATAAAATCACTAATACAACAAAATCCTAGAATGATAAGGTGAAAAAGTCTCGCTGTCCAGGAAGGAACACGATTTGCATTGTATTTGTAGATGCAGGGAAATTATGTTTCCAAGCCTCTGTAACAGCTAAAGTTACTCTCTGAATATCAGGTGGATGTCAGAAGCTCAGTCTGAATGTCACGTGTGGTTATTTTGCTTAAAGCCCAGAAAACCATACTTGAAAGATAAATATATGCATTGTATAATTCATTCAGTCTTAGTGCTGTGATCCAAAATGATAAAGAATGAGATTTGTAAAGCAGAGAGGGAATGTCTCATGACAGACAGGTGTATAAGAGAGACAAACTATGAGAGGAATGTTGAAATATTAGTTGTATGACATCAGGAATGAGCTAAAACCTCGCCTCGGAAGAGCGACGTTCACAAAGAGCGTTTGTGAATCGACCTCTGGCTCGCCCGACAACTCTGTTAATGATTACAGCAGAAATGAGTGAACTTCTCTCTAGTTCTGCAGGAACTCTTGAGGTGTGTTTCAGCTTGACCTCTATGACATCCTTCTTTTACACAAATGACATTCATGAAGACATTCATGTGTTCTCCTTCATCTCTACAGAACATTATTGACACGAGAAGACAAAAAAACACAACAGATTTCTGGGGGTTCTTCAAGTTTTACTTTGTAGTGTTTTTGTGAGAGCAACATGATCACCACTGTTTGTTTTAGATGTAAACAGTCAGAATCCAAAACATTCCTACTGTTCATCGAAATCTGCAGTCTCCACAACTGAAGCTGTTCATGAACATTAATGCCACCTAGTGGTTATTTTGCCTTATTACACACAAAATCACCATTTGCCTGTCAGATACACTCAAAAGTGTGTCCCCTCCTTCAGATCAGTGTTTGTTTCAGTCATTCATGTGACAAAATTTAATTCTAAACATACAATGACATTCTAGAGGATTCTGTGCGTCAGAGTTTAATACAGTAGTTTGTGGAGAGTCTGTTCTCTGTTCCAGCATCACAATATAGAGCAGGGTTTTCAATCTTTAAACTTTGAACACTCCACTTTTTTTAAAAAATAGGCTCGTTTTCCAACTCCCCTAGAGTTAAACAGTTGAGTTTTACCGTTTTCGAATCCACTCAGCCGATTTCCGGGTCTGGCGGTACCACTTAGCATAGCTTAGCATAGTTCATTGAATCTGATTAGACCGTTAGCATGTCGCTCAAAAATGACCAAAGACTTTCAATATTTTTCCTATTTAAAACTTGACTCTTCTGTAGTTACACTGTGTACTAAATGAAAAGTTGCTAAATGATGCTAACGGTCTAATCGGATTCAATGAACTATGCTAAGCTATGCTAAAAGTGGTACCGCCAGACCCGCAGATCGGCTGAATGGATTCGAAAACAGTAAAACTGTTTAACTCTAGGAGAGTTGGAAAATGAGCCTATTTTCAAAAAAAGTGGAGTGTTCATTTAAAAGGCATCTATCTTTTAAAAAAACACCCAATTCATACACTAAAAAATATTATAAATCTAAAAATAGTTACATTGTTATATTTTTTCTACTCACTATAGCAATGTACTGTTAAATATATTATTTATTTTTTATTTAATTTTTGTTAATATTAATCATTTTCTATTTTAATGTAATTTAATAGATTAATAACTTTTTTATTATTATTCATCCCTTTTTATTAATTTATTTTAAACTAATCTAATATATATTACTTTGTTTAAACTTTCCCCTGGGATAGAGAAAACCACCTGAGATTCAGGCGAGACCACATCACCCAAAGTCAGTATCTTCAATGGAAAACAAAAGTACAGTACAAACAGGCTTAAGGATTTAATATTTATTGGGTATCACCTAGTGAATGAAAATCTACACGCACAAACATACATTCACTACAGTAAGTGCACATGCCATTAAAGAGCTGCTAGAAACTTCAGGAATAATATGATTCATCTACAGTCACAGAGCAAATCAGCCAACAAAACACCAGATACAGAGTTAAAGATTGGTGAGCAGCAACGGACAGTCTTTAACATGAAACAAAAACGCTCAGACTCATCAAACGGCACGTTATCCACACAAACGTCTGATCGAATGGCCGTTCACACAGAGAGCGATTCAATTCAATCGGACATCATCATTCTATGACAGCTGACGATTTCCAGCGATGACAGAGTTCAGCACATTTCACCGTTACATAAATGAGCAGCGATTCAGTGGCAACCGATGAAAGCGCAGACAAACTCCGTTTCTTAATTCAGGATCCCACGGGGACATTCTAATAGAAGGGACCGTTCACACAAGTCAGTGGGAATGGGAAAAAATGCAAGGTATAGTGACACAGTTTGTTTAAACGTTCACACAGGATGTGTTTTTCCATTCCACTGCGCTACCTTTCCAATGTTTTTCAATGTAAATACGTGCCAGACGGATGTCTTTAACATTGTGCTTGCATATCCCGCCTTTTGCAGCATCCTGCACATGAAGCAGCGCTCAAGTTAAAAGTTCAAGGGCCGGTTCACAGATAACACATTTTTCCATTCCACTGCACTACTTTTCTGTAATTTTTCAATGTAAACTCGCATCTTTAGCAGCAACTCGTGCATATGACGGAGAATTCATAATAAAAACATAATGCTCTAGCTAAAAGTAGTTTAACTTGCAACCTTTTTCACTTGACTGACCTTTAACAGCAAAAAACATGTTTGTTTAAAAAAAATGGGTCTCAAAACTTTGCGCTTTTTCGTTCCACTGACCCGTGTCTCGCGTTTTTAACACGTGTTGTGTGAACCGGCCCTATGTGAGCGCTACAATCTAGTCCATGTTTACAGAGGAAAAAACAACAGAAAAGCAGCACAATGAAATAAAACACTTAAAGGGTTAGTTCACCCAAAAATGAAAATAATGTAATTTATTACTCACCCTCAGGCCGTTCCACACCGTAAGACTTTGTTAATCTTCGGAACACAAATTAAGATATTTTTATTGAAATCCGATGACTCAGCAATGACATTTCCTCTCTCAAGATCTATTAATTTACTAAAAACATATTTAAATCAGTACAGTGGTTCAATATTAATATTATAAAGCGACGAGAATATTTTTGGTGTGCCAAAAAAATAAAAAAATAATAACGACTTATATAGTGATGGCCGATTTCAAAACACTGCTTCAGGAAGCTTCGGAGCATAATGAATCATCGTGTCGAATCATGATTCGGATCGCGTGCACACTGCTGAAATCACGTGACTCTGGCGCTCCGAACCGCTGACTCGACACGCTGATTCATTATGCTCCGAAGCTTCCTGAAGCAGTGTTTTGAAATCGGCCATCACTATATAAGTCATTATTTAGTTTTTTTTGGCGCACCAAAAATATTCTCGTCGCTTTATAATATTAATATTGAACCACTGTACTCACATGAACTGATTTAAATATGTTTTTAGTAACTTTATGGATCTTGAGGGAGGAAATGTCATTGCTCCCTATGCAGGCCACACAGAGCCATCAGATTTCAACAAAAATATCGCAATTCGCGTTCCGAAGATTAACAAAGGTCTTACGGGTGTTAAACGGCATGAGGGTGAGTAATAAATGACAGAATTTTCATTTTTGGGTGAACTAACCCTTTAACATGAAAAACACTTAATGTAGCTTAATAGAATAATAGTGATATAAAAAGACTAAACCGAGTGGCCGTTTGCATGACAGTTTTTAACTAAAAACTGAACTTTTTATGCATTTTGGCCATTCATTTACATGTCAACAGCATTTTGGAGGCCTGAAAACCTTTGAAAATGGTTTTCTAAAGTTGAAAATGATACCATTATCATCTCCATGTAAAAATGTAATGCACATGCGTATTACGTGTTCAGTCTATAGGTGCGTAGTGTTTCTTTACAAAGTAAGGTTTCACTTTATTTTGATGGTCCCTTTAACACATAACACACATATATACATATATAAACAGATGATCATAGAATATGAACACAATGAATTAAATTGCCCATGAAGCATGGCTTAATGCCTCAAGACAGTTATATTAAAATAGCAAATTCAGTATATAGCTTATTAATAAAACATACCCAGAATATGAACATAACATTTCACATTTTCCTCCCATAGAAAACCATTATAAAGTAGCACAAATATAGCACATTGTGTTCATATTCTGTTCCCATCAGTGTCTGTATATAGTAGGCTATTCATCATCAATAAGGTGTATAGTGAGTTTTGTCTTTTAATTTCACTGTCTTAGTAGCCTGGTAATACCAGACTCTGCTACTTCACTTTGCTTCGTAGACAGAGTCTGGAATGGCATAATAGAGAAGTGTTTTCTCTCTCGCCAGGGGGCGCTCGTCTGAAGTTTAAAATCATTGGTTACCCGTAAGCCAATCAGATACGTTTAGTTATGAGGTATGTTATGTGCCTGTACAGCCACATCGAAGCACAGACATCATGCATCGAACTCAAATCTATGATTGAACTTCCACTGTAAACCTGTTGTAAACACATGATAAAACAAATGTTTATCAAACACTCTTCTTGTTCTGGCTTCAGTTTGAAAAAGAGTTGAATGTTCTCCATAACAGAGCGAATTGCATCCCGTGTCTCGTTTCCCATTTCCGCGGTCGTTTCGGTTTTCGATTTCTCTAACCTACAATGTAAAACTCGGCGCTTAGCATCTACGTCACGGCTCTCAGCCCGCCCTCTGTTCGTTGATTGGCCCGGCTGTTTCCAGACCGGTGGTAAACAGAAAGCTCTGACGCTGTCTCAGACTGAGAACGCTGTCTCAGACTCAGAAGCGAAATGAAATTGAGCGGAAGTAGGAAGTCTGACGTAGTCAGGCTACTGTCTTAGTACATTAAGCCAAGAGTTTTCTTCATAATTGTTTTCTATGGGAAAAAACTTAACGTGAGACGCGTTTTTAGAATGCCGTGTCATGCGCGAGACGCTGCAAAAGAAGCGAGATGTGAGTGCAGTTTACATAGAAAAACGGAACAATGGAAAAGCAGCTAAATGGAATGCAAAAACACGTTCTGTGTGAACAGCCCCTTAAACCGCTTCTTGTTCATATTTACATGAGGTTTCAGAGTGTCTGCAAGAACCCTCAAGTGCCTGTAAACAGGGTCAGTGTGAACGGCCCTAAAACTCATCACATAACACACAAACGGCTTTTACAGCAAAATAATGATCATATAATAACAGGCTGCTTCTATACTATTACATCTACTGTACATGCAAATAACACACTAGTGCAATTAATTGACAGGTTACTGGTTCATACTAAATTATTGGACAGATGATCACAAATGTTGCTCTTCTATAATGGCAATGTCTAATATTCAGTGTCACAGAAACATGTCTAAACAGATTCTCGCATAGGTTTGAAGTCTCAGCTTCACTGTGAGATTTTAAAAAGCAAATGCTTCGACAGCCACAACATCTCATTACAGGCACAGAGATTCTTTCTTTCTTCACAAACGCATAATGAATGTGTAAATGTACAATTATTCTGGTGACGGGGATGTTGGTGTTCATTTACTATATGATGACTTTATTTCTTTATTGGTTTGCTGTGGATCTTCATCCCTGCTCCTCCTCGCTGGCGCTGTTGGATCGATCCTAAAAAACACGAGAGAGTCACATACACCTGCCATGAATTAAATAGTTTGATGCAACTAAATGTTTTGCGTGCTGTGTGTATGCGCATCACCTCCTCCTGCTCCTCATCAGTGTCATCGTCACTAACGACGGGTTTCGCACGGGTTCTCGCGGTTCTCCTGCGTCCTCTGCCGCGCTCTGCGCTTCTGTCCTTGCGGCTCAGTTTAATCTTCACCTTCACGGACCGAGCTAGAGAAACACACATGGTCAGTAGTGTCCCTCTCTACAGGTGGCATCCAACTAGTTAGTTCACATATACATTTATGCATTTTTGTTTCTGCTGATGATGAATTTCACATCACATGTACTGAACACACAGAAACCAAAGTATACTTTACCGACCAACATCTAGTTGGTTTCAGTTTCCCAGCTAACAAAAATCTGTTCTAAGAACATTCTGCTAATGTTCATATTGAGCTATGAGAATGTTATTTCGGAATGTTCAAAAAGTCTAGATTTAAAAGTTTTTTTCTTATGTAAATGTTAATGGAAAATTCCATTTTATCATTCTGCAAACATTAGTTTTGAATGTTCTCTGAACATTTTGAAACAAGTAGTGACATTTAGAAAGTGTTAGATGAACATCCAATTAAAATGTTTCAGAAAAAAATGCCCCATGAATGATGTATTAATAATGTTTTTGTGCTAATGTTTTAAGAACATTATTAAAGACCAGATAACTTTGAACAAAGAACATTTGTTAATAGAGAGAACCTTGCCAAATGTTAGCCAAAGTTCTGAGAATGTTCCCTGTTAGATGGGTAGTAAGATGACACCTTAAATAAATAACTTTAAGTTTGACTGACTCTCTGAATCAGAGCCTTCGTCCTCTTCATCTTCCTCACTCTCCTCTCCGTCACTCTCTTCCTCTCTTTCAATCTTCTGGCGCAGGCTGGTGAACACCGACTGCAGCACGATAGAGTCCTCGTAGATCTGACGCACACACAAAAGTAAATACATTTGTAGATTTGTGCATGTATTTTCTATGGAAGCTTGTTTCTGCCAAGGAATACAAAAATTAAAAAGGTAATTGCGATTTTTTTATCTCACAATTTTGCCTTTTTTGATACAATTGCGAGGTATAAAGTCTGAATTGTGAGATGTAAGCTCACAACTGTGAGAAAAATGTCAGAATAGTGAGATAAAAAGTTGAAATTTTTATTTTATTTTTTATTTTGTGGTGGAAACAAGCTTCTATAGTCTTCAGCGTGCTGAAGAAGCAGTAAGTTTAGCTGAAGAAGTGCTTTACAAATAAAGTAAATAACTAAGTAGGATATTTGAGCTTATTTTACAACAACAGCCTGTAGGTCTATAGGAACTGTGTGAAGACACAGCTTATAAAACATAATAAATTAAATGTTTTGAAAACCAGTTTGTGTGTGTGTGTGTGTGTGTGTGTATGTATGTGTGCGCATGTATGTGTGTCTAACCAGTGAGCCCTCGAGGTTGAAGGTTTGTGCGTTTTGACACAGCAGCATCACGTCTCTCTCCAGATCATTAAGGCTGCGGTACCGATGACTCCGGATGCGCTCCTGCACAGACACACACATTTGTTTAACCTAATGACATCTGCAAAAAACCCGAAATCACTGAATGCTGGCATAGACACACTGACCTTGATCTTCCTGAAGTCCACAGGTTTGCGGATCAGCTCGTAGTACTCGGGCAGCTCCTTCCGCGACGGCAGCTGGATGAACACCTCACTCAACTGACGACCGTTACTGCAACATACAGAACAGGCAGACATCGGTCATGGATGCTTAATGAGAAATAATTCATACACTTGATGTCTTTGAAGACTTGTTCAGACTGTCAGTCCAAATCAGATTTTGTGCACATCCTGATCTGATCACATTTAGCAAGTGTGAATGGCCAAAAACTACAATCAAGCTACATTGTCAAAGCTACATGTGTGGTTTAAAATCGTATTAAATTTTAATTCCTGGAAATCCATTTCAGTTTAACCGTTCTGCATATGTGTCACTTTCTCATGCCATGTTAAACATAAACACTTCAGACGTCATTGTCGATTTAAGGTTGTGCTGTTAGCGATGTGCAAGCCATGCAGAAAATTATAATACAAACCCGATTCCAAAAAAGTTGGGACACTGTACAAATTGTGAATAAAAAAAGGAATGCAATAATTTACAAATCTCATAAACTTATATTTTATTCACAATAGAATATAGATAACATATCAAATGTTGAAAATGAGACATTTTGAAATGTCATGCCAAATATTGGCTCATTTTGGATTTCATGAGAGCTACACATTCCAAAAAAGTTGGGACAGGTAGCAATAAGAGGCCGGAAAAGTTAAATGTACATATAAGGAACAGCTGGAGGACCAATCTGCAACTTATTAGGTCAATTGGCAACATGATTGGGTATAAAAAGAGCCTCTCAGAGTGGCAGTGTCTCTCAGAAGTCAAGATGGGCAGAGGATCACCAATTCCCCCAATGCTGCGGCGAAAAATAGTGGAGCAATATCAGAAAGGAGATTATATCATAAAAAAATTCAGAGAATCTGCAACAATCTCTGTGTGTAAGGGTCAACGCCGGAAAACCATACTGGATGCCCGTGATCTTTGGGCCCTTAGACGGCACTGCATCACATAGAGGAATGCTACTGTAATGGAAATCACAACATGGGCTCAGGAATGCTTCCAGAAAACATTGTGGGTGAACAAAATCCACCTTGCCATTCGCCGTTGCAAGCTAAAAAAAAGCCATATCTAAACATGATCCAGAAGCGCAGGCGTTTTCTCTGGGCCAAGGCCCATTTAAAATGGACTGTGGCAAAGTGGAAAACTGTTCTGTTCAGACAAATCAAAATTTGAAGTTCTTTTTGGAAAACTGGGATGCCATGTCATCCGGACTAAAGAGGACAAGGATAACCCAAGTTGTTATCAGCGCTCAGTTCAGAAGCCTGCATCTCTGATGGTATGGGGTTGCATGAGTGCGTGTGGCATGGGCAGCTTACACATCTGGAAAGGCACCATCAATGCTGAAAGGTATATCCAAGTTCAAATTTTCCTCTTTCAGGGAAGACCTTGCATTTTCCAACATGACAATGCCAGACCACATACTGCATCAATTACGACATCATGGCTGCATAGAAAAAGGATCCGGGTACTGAAATGGCCAGCCTGCAGTCCAGATCTTTCACCCATAGAAAACATTTGGCACATCATAAAGAAGAAGATGCGACAAAGAAGACCTTAGACAGTTGAGCAACTAGAAGCCTGTAAGAATGGGACAACATTCCTATTCCTAAACTTGAGCAACTTGTCTCCTCAGTCCCCAGACGTTTGCAGACATGTTAAAAAAAGAAGAGGGGATGCCACACAGTGGTAAACATGGCCTTGTCCCAACTTTTTTTGTGTTGATGCCATGAAATTTAAAATCAACTTATTTTTCCCTTCAAATGATACATTTTCTCAGTTTAAACATTTGATATGTCATCTATGTTGTATTCTGAATAAAATATTGAAATTTGAAACTTCCTCATCATTGCATTCTGTTTTTATTCACATTTTGTACAGTGTCCCAATTTTTTTGGAATCGTGTTTGTATAATGGAGACATCTCCGTAGTCCAGTGATGAGGTGTCTTCACTTTTCTGAGATCTGCTCTGTCTATGAGTCTATGAGATACGACACTATGAGGCACAAAATTGCTTTCCACAACTTCACAAGAAACAGCAGAAGACACAAGAATCCATCCCAGAGATCCATAACTATCAGCACATATAATGAACGCGACTATCTCACTGTTTCTTTGTAAAGGGTTCGTACACATTTCTACCAATAAATTTCGATGACTTTTCCACGTTTGAGACAAACATTCATGAATGTTCCATGAAACGTCTGTGTATACATGTAAAATAAGAATAGAAATCCATGTTCAAATTTGAAATAACAACGTTGACACTCACTTCTCCTTGTATTTAATAACAGCATCCACAATCTTCTTCATCTTCTTGGTGAGTGACGGAGGGTTCGGCGAAAGCTTCTCGGATGGCGGACGACCTCGCTTTTTCTGTCTTTTGCTGTCGTCATCTCTGTCTCTCCCTCCACGAGCACCTGAAGTGGAAGGAATGGCATCTGGATCTCGATCGCGCCTCCTCTTCCGAGCCGTTTTCTTGTGTCGCACCTCCTCCTCAATCTCCTCCAGAGTCCCGTCCTCAATAGCCTGAGAAAAGAGGCAGCGATCAGAAATGTCCGACAGAAGAAGAGAAGAAAATGAATTGTATATCTGACCTTTAGCCACTGTTTCTCTGTGAGCGAATCGCTGTAATCAACCTCTTTTCTCTGCCGGGAGCCACGGCCGAACATCTTCTCTTCTTCTTCCTCACAGGTGAGTCTTTCCACCTCTGCATCATCTTTCATGATCCACGTGGGCAGCTCGTCCTCCTCCATGAGACGGGGTTTTCGCTTTGGATTGCGAGCTTCCTCGCGGCGTCGATCCAAATCCATACGCTACACAGAAACAGACAATGAAAGTTCATTTGGATTCAGTCAGGATTTAGTGATTTGGTGATTGACATCGACTTGTAAATGTAAGTGAGAGAAGATGAAACCAGACCATGAACTGGTCAAACTCGTCTTCACTCCTGGCGATCATCTGATTTACGGTCTCATCATCCGGCACCTCGTCTTCTTCCTGACAGAAACAAAAACCACCAAGGGAGCAGAGCTTCAGAAATTACATAAAGTACAGAAAATAGAGAAAAGATCCATGACCATGGACACCGAAAATAAGGGTTTAGATACTTCACATCTACTGGGATATTCACATTAATCCGCATATTCTCATTAAACAACATTATCTCACTGAATCCTGTAGATGCTTGCTCTTATTATCAGATCAAATTTAAGTGCCGCTATTATGCTTTTTTGGCTTTTTTAGGAAAAGCTGAAATTCAGATGATAATGAGCGATTGGTTTATGACCAATCACAGCAGGCTGGGCCATCTGACCAATCAGAGTAGAGCAGACTCTCAGAAAGGAGTGGTTTAAAAAAGGGCTGGGGGATATATCCATGTGATTGTCACGCACATTTTGTCAGTAAAGCCGGTTCCCTGATTACCGCTAAATCGCCATCACCTGCCATCGCCATCACCTGCTTTCAAATGGAGTGGCATCGCAGATGTATCGCCTTCGATAATGAACGCGATATTGCATGGCTTATCAGTGAACTACGGCTCTGTCTATTAAATGCCGCTCCATTTGAAAGCAGGTGATGGCGATTTAGCAGTAATCAGGGAACCGGCTTTACTGACAAAATGCGCGTGACAATCACATGCGATATATCCCCCAGCCATAGTTTAGAGAGACTGAATCCTTGATCGAACCGTTTCAGACACTGTGAGAAAAGCTGATGCTACAATAGATATTGTAAGAAAATTTAAGTGTTATTGACCTTTAATGTATGTAAACCTATTGTAGGAGAATCCAAAACAAAACTAGGAACCTTTAAAATAGCATAATAGGGGCACTTTAACATTATAAAAATATGTTACTGTATGTATACACACAACCGGCCTCTTTGAATGCATCACAAACACTTCTACTAAATACAAGTTCACTTCTCATGTTTGTAAGATAAATCTCCTTAATAATGACTAAAAAAATCATTTTCCTCGTAACACCTAGAATCATGCAGAAGTCAAAAAACTCTGTTACAGCTGATATTCTGAACAAGGTGTTTGCATGACCCAATATTCAGGTTAATACAGGCAGCCTTATTCAGATTATTGACTTAAGCAGTTTATGGCAGTAGAGTTTTCATGAAGCATTCATTAATGAAGCGAGCAAATTCTGTTTAATATTGGAATATTCTTATTTATTCTAAAACGAGACACAAGATGCATCTGAAATTGCATACTGTAAAGTAGGTACTACATTTGGTTTGAAACTTGCTTCCCAACTGTTAAAAGAATATGTTCTATATAGTATTTTGTAATTTTGGACGTATAAAATATGCCATGATGTCACTGTCATGTGACCTACGGCATCAGTTGCATCACTTCACTGCCATTCATAAATCCTCATGGCCTCATGGGATAGTAAAGTGTCCATCATATGAGCACTTCAGAAGTATTAGGTCATCCGAATACATTTCGCCTACTGTTTTATGAATACTATGAATTCGGACATACTACTCAGCTCACATACTGTTTGTCGCCTACTATACGCAGGGAGAGTGATACTCCTGACCTCGTCCTGCTCCTCGTGTTCCAGAATGGCCTGCAGAAACGCTCGGCGCTCATGACTCGACGACTTCTGGTCAAACATGCCGGCCTGGATCACCTTCTGGTCGACATTCAGCTTGTATTTAGCAGCTGCCAGGATCTTCTCTTCTACACTGTTCACGGTACAGAGACGCAAAACCCGCACCTCATTCTGCTGTCCGATTCGGTGGGCTCGATCCTGCGCCTGGAGGTCCTACACACAGAACAAACATGAGTTCTGAACAGCACGAATGAGACACATTGTCCTGACTGATGAGGATGCAGTGTGAATGTGCTACCTGATGAGGGTTCCAGTCACTGTCAAATATGATGACGGTATCGGCGCTCTGTAGATTGAGGCCCAGTCCACCTGCCCTGGTGCTCAACAGGAATATAAAGTACTGAGAGGCCGGATCATTGAAGGTCTTTAGCAGCATCCCACGATCCTCTGCTTTGGTTGTGCCTAAAACACAAACTCATATTGTGAGGAGGCAAAAAAATAATTTCTGTCTGTCAGTTCTGAAGAAAATGTAATCGATGCTTGACATGATAGCAGAGTTGGCCTGACCATTTCCCATGATTACGCTTGTTTGATGTTATTAGGGCCATGAAATTGTTTTTTATTTTGTTCAAATTCCATTTTTTTGGTTTTAATTTTTCTTGATTTCGTTTTAATGGTTACATTAAATTTTAGTAATCAAAAAGCATGTCTAATTAATTGAAATCACTACAATCAGCAATTTATTAAACATTTTAAAAAATGACATTTAGTTAACTACATTTTATTTTTCTCAAATTCTTTTTTATTTCTTCCGTTTTAATTTTTCTAGATTCCACTTTTAAGGATAAATTCAATTTTAATTATGATAAAAAAATAATGTCTAATCAATTACTTAATACAACTTTATATATATATATATATATATATATATATATATATATATATATATATATATATATATATATATATATATATATATATATATATATATATATATATACACAGTACAGTCCAAAAGTTTGGAACCACCAAGATTTTTAATGTTTTTAAAAGTTTCATCTGCTCACCAAGGCTACATTTATTTAATTAAAAATACAGTAAAAACAGTAATATTGTGAAATATTATTACAATTTAAAATAACTGTGTACTATTTAAATATATTTGACAAAGTAATTTATTCCTGTGATGCAAAGCTGAATTTTCAGCATCGTTACTCCAGTCTTCAGTGTCACATGATCCTTCAGAAATCATTCTAATATGCTGATTTGCTGCTCAATAAACATTTATGATTATTTTCAATGTTGAAAACAGTTGTGTACTTTTTTTTCAGGATTCCTTGATGAATAGAAAGTTCAAAAGAACAGCATTTATCTGAAATACAAAGCTTTCTTTGAAAAGAAATTAAAGAAATGAATACTTTTATTCAACAAGGATGCATTAAATCAATCAAAAGTGGCAGTAAAGACATTTATAATGTTACAAAAGATTAGATTTCAGATAAACACTGTTCTTTTGAACTTTCTATTCATCAAATAATCCTGAAAAAAAAATATTGTACACAAATATTTTGTACAATTGTACACATTAAATGTTTCTTGAGCAGCAGATCAGCATATTAGAATGATTTCTGAAGGATCATGTGACACTGAAGACTGGAGTAATGATGCTGAAAATGCAGCTTTGCCATCACAGGAATAAATTACTTTGTGAAATATATTCAAATAGAAAACAGTTATTTTAAATTGTAATAATATTTCACAATATTACTGTTTTTACTGTATTTTTAATTAAATAAATGTAGCCTTGGTGAGCAGATGAAACTTTTTAAAAACATTAAAAATCTTAGTGGTTCCAAACTTTTGGACTGTACTGTAATTATATATATATATATATATATATATATATATATATATATATATATATATATATATATATATATATATATATATATATATATATATATATTATTATTATTATTATTTTTTTTTTTTATTTTATTTTTTTTTTTTTTTTACACAATAGGGCCCTATGGAATGTTTTATTTTTTTGGAAGAAAAAATATGTGATTACTCCTTAAAAAAATAATTTATAATTGTATTATTATTATTAGAGTATTACAGTAGTGAAATACTTCTGTCACAATTTCTTCAAGCACAGCAGAGACTGCACTTGTACAAGTCACAAATTATCTTCTTCTGCTGATATGGGTGCTTGCAGCATTTTAGTCCTGCTAGACACTAGTGCTGCTTTTGACACTATATGCCATATCATCCTCTTTGATAGGTTGTGTGTTTTGTTAGGCATCTCTGTTGTAATGTTCGAATGGTTCAAGTCCTATCTAACTGATCGTTTCAGCGTGTTTGTCTGGGAAAAAAACAAATCGGAGGCAACTTTAGTTCAGCATGTCATCCTGCAGGGGTCAGTACTTGGTCTCACTTTGTTTTACATCTCTATGTTGCCACTTGGTGACATCAGTAGAAAGTATGGTGTTTCACAGTTATGCTGATGACACACAGATCTATGTCGGAACACTCCTGGACCCTAATCACGCTTTCATAGCTCTTACCACCTGCCTGGAAGAAATAAAGGTGTGGATGCATGACAATTATCTTAAACTTAACAAATCAAAAACTTAAAGGGATAAGTTCACCCAAAAATTAAAATTCTGTCATCATTTACTCACCCTCAAGTTCCAAATCTGTATAAATTTCTTTGTTCTGCTGAACACAAAGGAAGATATTTTGAAGAAAGTTTGTAACCAGGCCGTTTTGGGACACCATTGACTTCCATAGTAGGAAAAAAAAATTCTATGGAACTGTTCAGTCTCCCACATTCTTCAAAATATCTTCTTTTGTGTTCAACAGAACAAAGAAATTTATACAGATTTGGAACAACTTGAGGGTGAGTAAATGATGACAGAATTTTCATTTTTGGGTGAACTATCCCTTTAACTGTCACTTGTTGGTATGCTGACAGCTTTGCACAAATATAGCTCAATCTGTTCACTGATTCTGACTTACTGTCTCCAGCATCACAGGTGTGAAATCTAAGTGTTATTTGATTCACAATTATCATTCGATGCCCATATTAAAATGGTTTTGAAATCTGCATTTTTCCATCTCAGAAACATTGCCGTCCTTCTTTGTCCTTACCTGACGCGGAAAGGCTTATCCATGCTTTTATTACGTCGAGACTAGATTATTGTAATGCACTTTACTCAGGTCTCTCTGATAAGTATATCGAGAAACTGCAGTATATTCAAAACTCGGTCGCATGTGTATTGACATACACAACCGCTCACCAGCATATTTCCCCTGTTCTTTATGCACTCCATTGGCTCCGGTATATCTCTGTATTCTAGTTGGTCCTACCACTCCAACTCGCTCTTTCCACTCTACTGATTCCTCTCCTTTTCAGCAGCCTACATTTAAATTGAAGTCGATGGGTGGTCATGCCTTCTCTATTTCAGTTCCATGGTTGTGGAATAAACTTCCTTTGGCGATTAGAATTTCCCCAACACTGGACTGTTTTAAAAAGTCTTTAAAGATCCATTTTTTTAAAAGTTGCATATTGTCTCTGAGTGTATTATCACTTCTTATTTTGTTTTATTTTTTTCTTCTGTTTTTCATATTTTTGTACTTATATGTATATTGTTTTGTGTAGCGCTTCGGGTTTGAGAAAAGCGCAATGTATCATCATCATAAAAATATATAAATGTATCATTATCATCATAAAAATGCATCATCATATAAAATGTATCATCATCATCATAAAGTTAAACTGAACTTTTATTGTCATGAAGACATTTGAAATGGTGAAATGCTGTTGAAGTGACTGTCAGAGCAGCTCTGGAGATGAAGAATATGTGTTCCTGTCCTTGTATAGTGAAGCGGCACACGCTGAAAACACCACAAGCATCACGCATGCTTGAGTAAACTGCGCCGCTCATTCACATAGATGCGCAGAACATGCAGACTTCATATTTAAAATGTTTTTGGCAGTTTAATATTTACAGACACTAGTTCATATCATGATTTGATTAAATGCACAGCACTACTTTTAAATTGACATTCCATGAGTGGATTCCACAATTATGCAATTTGGTCGGGTTTATCCAGTTCAGCATGAGCTATAATAATAATAATCATAATCATAATAATAATCATGCTCTACTTTGCAAACACCACAAACTAAAGAAAAAGAGAAACACAAACTCACCATCCAAACGAAGATATTTGAAGTTGCGGTAAGCGAAATAATCCTCCATTATGGTCATCAATGAGGTCATTTGGCAGAAGAGCAGCACTTTGTGATTGCTCGCCCGTAATTTGGGCAAAATACGATCCAGCACCTCAAATTTTCCTGAGGCTCGGTACAGGTCAGCCCTGCAGGTCAGACATTAAATAAAGATCATACAAAGGCTTAGTCCTGGTGACGTCTAATGTGTCACACTGCATTTGTGCTCACCCTTGAACTATACCGCCCGAGAAACCCAGATGCTCAGAAAATGACTCCTGCAAAAGCAGCACATTCAGCACTGCAATAAAGGCCTCACAAACATGTTAATCGGATGATCAGCACACTACGACAGACACATTACCACACCTCGATTTGCTGGAACATGTAGGGGTGATTACAGATCTTCCTCAGTTGCATAATGGTGTTCATTAAAGTCTTAGTGCCGCCTTTACCCTGTAACACACAAAATGTTCAACAACACACAAACTGGTCTGCTTTATTGCATCAAGATGAGGAAAAAGAGCTGCTGGCATGCAGAACTATTTCTTGATTTCCAGCACTGAGGATGAGAGCCGTTTCCGCCAGGTCTGAGGTTACAAACACAAAGATTCATGCTGCTCTTCCTCACCTTCTTGTCCTTCTCGGAGCCGTCGGTTAGCAGCACTCCTTTGGCCTGCATGTGTCGGTACAGAACCCTCTGAAGGGCCGACATGTCACACTTTATCACATATTCCACCTGCACATGGACATAAAATAGCACAAATGCTTCATCTGTTTGAGACTCCAAAGTTGTGAATTTAACTTGTGTGCAAAATTGCATTTGGATGCTGGTGTTTGGGAACGCAATCGTGCGAGACGCTTCTGAGAGGGAATTAAACCAAATCATTCTGATGACAGACTTTGGCTCAGGCATTTCAGAACATCGAGGGATTTATTCGGTAAATGTGTTTCCAGTGTATTTTATGCGCATGTCTTCTTATCGGATACAAATTTATTCTGCTCAATTGAGCGCACATGTATTTTATGCACAATTTATGCACATCTTGGCATTTCCATCCAGCATTTTTTTATGCGATAACCCAAAATTTGCCTTAAAAATGGGTGGATGGAAACTTCTTGACACACACATATTGAATGAAGTCTGCATCACGCGGCAAACTCACCTTCTCAGGCAGCTGCGCCTCGACTTCCTTCTTCAGCCTGCGCAACAGGAAGGGGCGGAGCACCTTATGTAGGCGACGAATGATCAGGATGGTCTCCTCCTCATTCAAATCCACCTGGAAGAGACACCATTGAACACTATTGTGAACCATGTCTACTAATAGAGATGCACAGATTGCAATTTTTTTGGCCGATTACGATTTCCGATTTTTTGTAAGTGTGACCTGTCGATACTGATTTTTACAGGTTTTGCGATTTTCTTTCAAAGAACTATAGTTGACAGAATATACAAACAAAAAATGTTTTACTCTTTGAATAACATGACAGACAACAGCATAAATATTAGACTGCTGTCACTTTAAGAGTTTATGCATGGATCCAATATACTGTTACACAACTTGCGTTATCTTTCTCAACTAATGCGATTCCAAAACTGATGGGTGTGAGCGCAAAACCTGCAGGAATTAGTAAAATTATGTGCAATACAAGCCATATTTAACCAAAGCGAAGAGACGAGTGAGTGAGAAGCAGGTGTGTGTCACTTCACCGTCGGAGAGAAGAGCAGCTGACGTTATTTCCTGTGCCGCTGGCAACAAAACGGATTGGTTCCGATTCAGAAATAACATAAGACTGACTGGCTGATTACCGGTCCAGGCCAATCATGCGGAAAATCAGCCGATTCCAATCGGGGATCTACTACCCTTCATATGTAGAATAAAATATTAATTTTTAAAAGATGGGAATCACATTAGTTTTAAAAGATGGGAATCAATTTCATGATTTTGCTTTAAATCATGCTGGAATTGATAAGGTAAAACCGACTGAGCTGAAATTCAGATATGCTAATGAGCGTATGGTTTCCGACACACTCTGTAAGTGGTGGACCAATCACAGCAGACAGGGCCATGTGACCAATCAGAGTAGTGTAGCTCTCAGAAAGGAGGGGCTTAGAGAGACCGACACTGTGAGAAAAGAGCTAATTCGGCAATGGATATTATGTGAAAATTAAAGTGGTTTTTGACCTTGGATGCATTTAAACCTATTGTAAGAGACTCCAAAACAAAATGAACAACCTTTAAAATAGCATTATAGGGGCACTTTAAACAGGCAGAATGGTGTACCTTCTCTCCGGTCATGGCGAAGGGAGCATTGAACCACTGCTCGAATGTGCTGCAGCTCTTGAAGATGGTGGGCAGCAGGAAGTTGAGCAGCGCCCAGAGCTCCGGGAGCTTGTTCTGCAGCGGTGTCCCGGTCAGCAGCACCCGCCGCGGTGCCAGATAATGCGTGTTCAACACCTGCGTCAGCTTACAGTGATGGTTCTTCATCCGATGACCTTCGTCCACTATCATGTACTTCCAGCGAATCTGTATCAGGTGACATGAGCTCATCAGCGATGTCTCTGATCGAGGCCAAAGGTCACATGAACCGCGGCGCACAAGCATGGCTCACATTTATCCAACCTACAAGAGAGGGCTGATAGCTGAGAGAGGGTCAAACATACATCCGTCTGAATACACAAGAACCCTGCGAGATTTACCTTGGCCAGCACCTGCTTGTCTTTGATGATGTATTCGTAAGTAGTGAGCAGCACGTTGAACTTGCCGCTGCGCAGCTGCGGTACGAAGGCTCTTCTAGCAGCAGGAGATCCCTGAACACACATAACACGATCACAAGACCATCAATGAGCCACGAGAATCTCATCAGTGTTGGGGAGGCAATGAGCCACATCAGAGAAGCTACCCGTTTCATAAAGTGGTTAACTATACAATAAGCTACTAATAAACAGTAGCTCACTAAATTGAAGCTGCTAAAAGTAATCATGAAATTGCTAATTCATGTCTTTAATACATTAACATTTATTCACAGCGACAGACTGTTAACTGTCAGTGTCTTTTTTATTGCCTTTTTTTCACCATTACATATTTTAGTAATCATCATAAATTAGGTATCAATTGAAACACTTACAATTCATCCAGTGAAAACCATTTTGACATTGGATACTGCGTTACCATGAAAACAGTACTTTAAAGGAACACTCCACTTTTTTTGAAATTAGGCTCATTTTAAAACTCCCCTAGAGTTAAACAGTTGAGTTTTACCGTTTTCAAATCCATTCAGCCGATCTCCAGGTCTGGCAGTACCACTTAGCATAGCTTAGCATAGTTCATTGAATCTGATTAGACTGTTAGCATGTCGCTCAAAAATGACCAAAGAGTTTCAATATTTGTCCTATTTAAAACTTCACTCTTCTGTAGTTACATCGTGTGCTAAGACCGACGGAAAATTAAAAGTTGCGATTTTCTAGGTCGATATGGCTAGGAACTATACTCTCATCCGTAATAATCAAGGAACTTTGCTTTCCTTTAAAACCTGTCAGCAGGCTCAATTTTTGTGATATCAACTTCAAACTAGATAAAAAAAGTTGGTCAAGAAGACAAACTTTATGTTGGCTTGAGTAAGCCTGACCTGAAAGTTTGAAGTAGTTTGGTTTTAATATCTTTAAAAGCTTGACATGACTTGATACGCTAGAGCAGAAGTGAAATGCAGCCAAGTAGAAAAAGTAGTTAGTAGTTTAGTTACTCCCCAACACTGATTCATATTCTCTCTGTTTATTAAAGTATATCAGTACATCTGCATCCAGCAGCATTCAACACAAATGTGTGTCGAGATGGAAAGAGTCACTTACTTTGTATGAGACTTTGACAACAGAAGGAGCCCATTTATCAAACTCATAGACCCAGTTAGACAGAGTTCTGTCAGAGAAACACAGTGTTCATAAAAACAGACACTCTGTGTGAACAAATCTAAGTATGAAAGCTAATCTAAATATTGACTGACGAGAGCGGCACGATGATGAGGTAGGGTCCGTTTAGACGTTTGTACTCCATGAGGTATGTGATGAGCGCGATGGTTTGGATGGTTTTGCCCAAACCCATCTCATCCGCCAAGATCCCGTTCAGATTATTGTTATACAGAGACACCAGCCACTCCAAACCCTTGATCTGCACACAAACAATCAGAGCATCGATATCTTTTGTGTATGTATGGATCGACTGCTCTAAAATATGGGCGACTAAAAGACCCACATCAATCAACCGCTAATATTGAAAGAGTTGATGTTAAATGTCTGGTATTAGTGCTGAATGACCTGGTATTGCTTGAGTTGACCGTTGATCAGCAGAGACGACTGTTTGTCTACCCGCTCGGTAACTGCATGAGCCACAGCGTAATATGACTGCAACCCACGCGCGAATGCAGCGCTACCGTACTCATCATCCACGTCCTGTTTAGCATGTCTGCAAAACAATAAAAAATACACACACACGTTGAGACTGTAGCATTGATAGCTTCTAAATGGCCTGTAAACACTGAAGATCACAGTAACTAGGGATGCACCTCTATTTTGGCCGATAATTCTTTATATTTGGAAGCCGATAACCAATACATTGCCCGATAAATCTAAATCTTGATGTCAATTTTTCTGAGCCTGATTACAAAAACAAAAGGCAAACAAATACAGTGGTCAACTGCTTTCATTTTAAAACCTTAAATGCAGAAACTGCAATTTATCAGCTAATTTATCAGCTTTAATATATCAACCCTTTTCTTAAGGAACCGTTAATGATTACAGAGAAATTAACATTTATCAGCCGATACTGATATGGCCGTTGATATATCGTGCATCCCTAACAGTACTGCTCAAGCTGCATCAGATGTGAGAGTTTGTCCTACTCTATGATGTGACGCGCGTCCACCTCTGACACGTCCTCACTATCCGGGTCGGGAATCTTCTTCTTCTCCTCCCCAGGAGTTTGAGAGGGCAGAAGCTGAGGAGGTTCCTCTTCCTCTTCCTGTCAGGAAGAACATCTTTAATGAATCTTGTGCTGTCAGTTTAATCAATCTTGCACTATCAGAAAGCAGCTGAAGGCACCTCGTCCTCCTCAGACCCAGAATCCTCGCTGTCCGAGCGTGGCGCGACCTCGTAACTTAAGAGAGAGAGAAAGAGCGTCCGTCAGTGGAGATGATTCATTCATCATGTTGGACGGCAGATGTACAGATTGTGATGCTGATCTTACCCAGGGTTCATCTCCAACCATGTGTCCAGCTGTCCAGCTTTAGGAGCATCCACTCCGGTCAGAATTTTCCCGCTGTCCACGTGGATCACCTTCACTGGGAGATCACTCATCTGACTCGTCTCATCTAGGGGCTTTAAACATCATTATCAACAGCAGCAGCATCAAAACCACCTTTAGATCAGTGGCTCTCCTATGCTGTTTATGTTGTATTGACAGTGCAGCGCTTCCTTGTTCTATGTCAGAATGCTGCGTTATTGGCCGGCTACTGCGTCAGCATCACACGCATGCGTCATGCTGCTCACGTGAACAGCATTGGCCAATACAGAGTCGCCGTTATTCCAGGAAGAACCTGGAAGCATTGCACTGTCTATACAACATAAACAGCATAGGAGACTAACATGGAAGAGAAGAAATTGTTGAATAAAGTTGTTATTTTTGTTTTGTTTTTGCACACAAAAAGTATTCTCATCGTTTCATAACATTGAGGTTGAACCACTGTAGTCACGTGGACTATTTTAACAATGTCTTTACTACTTTTCTGGACCTTGAATGTAGTAATGACGTTGCTTTCTCTTGGGGATCAGAAACCTTTCAGATTTCATCAAAAATATCTTAATTTGTGTTCTGAAGATGATTGAAGGTCTTACGGGTGTTAAACGACATGAGGGTGAGTAATTCAATTTCATTTTTGGGTGAACTAACCCTTTAAAATGTCTTAAATGCTATTAGCCTCATCAAATAAAGGAGATGTTAAGGGCCGATGACACTACAACTTTTCATTCCATTCACAATGCAAGCTCATACGAAGAAGTTTCGCCGTTCCTGGTTTTCCAAAGATCAGGTTTGGTGAACTCTAGTCTCACCCTCAGATGTCACGCCCACTTGACAGACCGTTGGTTGAATGTCTGATGCATATTGCACATTTAACTGGAAACACTTCAGGATTTTCAAAGTCGTAATCTGGTTGGTTGAATTCTACAGGATGTCCGGGAGATGTGTGTGTCACGTTCTTTAATGTTCCACCTGGAAACAAATGCCATGACGCCAAACCCCTATGTGGAAGAAGAATGCCGTTGTGTTTACAACTGTGACAATGAGCGCTTACCAGAATAAACTATATGCTGGATTTTCAAAAGTATGTGAAGTTCGCGGCTCCGTTGATGGAGTAAACTTGCACAATGTTCTTGAATTAATAATTTATTAGATGCACGCCGATTTTAAATTTTCACACCCCTAAACCTGACGTGGAACAAAACGAAAATTGGTTGCGTGACATGTCCCCTTGGGCGTTCCTTGGCCACGGGACTAGGAGAACTCTGATCTGCAAATTCGTATCGTTTTAAGATGTGTGACGAATAGAAGAATGACCTTATACTTTAAGTGAAACTGAAGAACTAACTGGTGTTACGTAATTTCAAACAGAATTAGGCCAAAACAAAGTTCATTTGGCATTTGAAACAGCTTGCTAAAGCAAACTTTTTGGAAAAATTAATTCTAGCTGGTAAACAATATCCATGGTGATTGTGTAATAGGTGGGTGTGGCTCTGGGGCTCCACCTTCTTTGAGGTGTAACTCTTCTCCAGTTCATTTTTTCAGTTTCAGTCCTTCGAGGTCAGACACAAGTAAAAAACATGAACACACCGGAGAGCTGCTTTATAGTAGAAACTGAAGTTGCAATTCTAATTAAAAGAGACTCTGATACTTTTTTAATGTTTTAATGTTTTGTAAAGCTGAATACTTTAAAGCAATCTATTGTATAAAGTGCTGAATTAATAAACGTGACGCAACTGGAGAGCTGAATTGCAGAGCTGGTGCAAACATATTCACATTGATATGATCAGATGCTTTCTTAAAGGGTTAGTTCACCCCAAAGTGAAAATTCTGCCATTCATTACTCACCCTATTGTCGTTCCAAACTCATAAGACTTTCGTTCATCTTTTGATAAAATCTGAGAGATGCCTGTCCCTCCGTTGACTACCTTTCCAACTACCACTTTGACACTTCAAAAAGAGATCGGAAAACTAATTCATATGAATGAATTTGAATAAATTTTAGTTAAAATTTTCTGAAAAGACTCGATCACTTTTTTTGATGAAAAGATTTCATTTAGGCGTTTTCTCACACGTGTGATACGTGTTTGAGCTTCCGGAAGAGGTTTGTTCCGAAGTCCGAAGAAATTTTGCATGCTCAAAATCTAGTATGACCGGCCCTTTACAGTCAAGGTTGATAATCGCTTCTGGTTTGAGTGCACTGCATTGTGGGAAACAGCATTCAGTGCAGTGAGCTCATCTGGATGCACAGACACAGTAAACGCACTCATCAACCCACCTCTCCATCTGGTCCCAGAGCCCCCGTCTGTCCCTCCGCATTCTCCAGCTTCTTTTTCTTCTTCTTCTTCTTCTTCTTCTTTTCTTTCAGGGCCTGGACAGCTTTATGAGCACGGACAAGCTCCGTCAGATTGGCCACGTACTCGTCCGTCTGCTGGAGCAGATACGCCAGACGCTTGTCCTTCTTTTGGTCGATGAGCTTCCTGTAACCCTCCTCATCCTCAGCCTGAAGAAAAATGGGTAGCACTTTACAACAAGATTTAAATCGTTAACTACATTAGTTAACTTGAACTAACAATAAACAATACTTCTACAGCATTTACTAATCTTACGTAATGCATTAATGCATAAACTAATGTTAATAAATGAGACCTTACTGTAAAGTGTTTTCGAAAAACGCACAAATACACATCATAAGCTACACCTCCGACCTGTGTCTGTATGTATGTGTGTGTGTGTGTGTGTGTGTGTGTGTGTGTGTGTGTGTGTGTGTGTGTGTGTGTGAGACGCACCATCAGGCGTCTCATTCGCTCTTTCTCGATGCGCTCATTCTCCTTCTTCTGCTCGCGCTCAGTGTTGGCATGGTACGTGGCCACGGCTTTGGTCAGTTTCTGGATCTTTGCAGTAATGGATCGATGATATTCCTTGAAGTCCTTGGCATGCTGCAGGATGCTGTTGAGATACTCCTGCACCAGAGCACAAAGAATCATGGGAATTACAACAATGACTGAAGTGGGCTTCAAAAGTCTGAGAACACTAGTTGAAGTGAAATTAGAGTACACACTAATTTAATACTAAGTATTTAATTAATAATCATATGATTAGCATAACGATATGAGTGAGCAGCTGAATCTGAGAACGTCTATCAGAACTACACACACTGTGTGATGATCATGAGATCTGAGATGATCCAAAGAATATCTTAAGCTTCAGAACAACATCTGACTGGTTGTACTGAGTCACTTGATCAACAAAATTTGACATATAGTTCTATATTATTAATAATCTGCCTGTCTAAATTGCCACATTAATTTTTATTGAGTTTATTTATTGCATGTTTATATATATAGAGGCAATTTAAACATCATGTATTTACTGTAATACATGTGTACCAAATATGTGTGAATTTACTATATCTAATCTATCTATGTGTAAATGTGCACTTTATGTATACTCTATATGTGTAATTTATCGTGTATTTTTGTCTGAAGACTGCCTTGTCTGTCTGTCTATCTCTCTACATCTGTCTGTCTATCTATCTATCCGTCCGTCCGTCCGTATATCTATCTCCATTCATCCATCTATGTGTAAATGTCCATTTTATGTATACTCTATTTGTATACATGTGTAAGTTGTCTGTCTGTCTATCTATCTATCTCCATCTGTCTATTGTCTAGTCATACAGAAATAGAGCTCAAAATCTTTGAGCAAAAATGTGTGATTTGTGATGCATCATAACTTTTCCTTTAAATACTAAAATGGTCCGATTATTTGCAGGTTTTCCGTCCCAGAATTCCAGTGTAGTCTCAGACATTTAGAGGTATCAGGTAAACAATGAGCCAGTGTGAATGAGGTAGAGACGCTTGCCTGGTGTTTCTGTCTGCGTTTGCGTTCCTGTTCGATCTTCTGCTGTTTCTCTAGTTTCTCTGTGATTCGAGCCTCACGTAACGACTGTCTCTTGCTGCGCTTATAGGCCTTGGAGTCCAGTGATGTTTCTAAGGCCGTGTCTCGTCTCATGCAAACCACCACCTCCTGACGCAGCTGTGGAAGCAAACACACAATCTGTCAGGGCAGTTTTGGCAAAGGACCTAAACCAGATGAACTGATGCAGTGGCCACTAGGAATATGCCAACAGCCTGACATGGATCACTGTATTTGAGTGAATGTTTGTAAGGTCCAGACAGCGGTCACCTGTCTCTGGAAGTTGAGCAGTCTGAGAGCTTTGAGCTCAATAGTTGCTTTGGTGCGCAGATCTCCAGCCAGAGACCCCGGAAGATTCTCCAGCTCCTGAATACGGTGTGCGATACGAGCTTCAAGCCTGCAGACACATCATAAAACAAAGCATCAGAAGAGCTCCTTTCTCAGCTGGTCCTTGGTACAATAGAGTCACACGAGAGACGCATCACATTTGTGATGTCATCAGTGCAATCATTAGAAAAAATCAGACATTTGACATTCTCTGAATTGCTGAACCTCAGGCTCAAAATATTAGAGACAGAACCATCGTAGACGGACAGGTACAAAACTAGTGGTCAAATCACTATGTTTCGATCCACCTATTTTATTTTTGTTAAATTTTTTTTTTGTTGTTGCAAATTTTGGGATATCACGTAAGAAAAAAAGCTGGATGGAAACAACAAAGATGCGCATAAATTCTAAAAATGTGCACAAAATATGTGAATGCTCAATAGAGGCAGATCATTTTTATCCGATAAGAATATAAACTACTATGGAAACTGAATAAATTTACTGAATTTACTGAATAAATCCCAAGATTTGTAACAAATTCACATGACTTTGCCTGAACAGTGGATGTGATTGGATAACTGGACTAACCAGAGGACCAATTGCATCACAGCATCTCAAATGTTTGTTTGGTGGTTCCGAAACACCTGAGTCAAAGTCTGTGATCAGAATGATTTAGTTTAACTCCCAGAGGCATCTCACATAATTGCGTTTCCAAACACAAGCATCGAATGCAAGAGAACATGACAGCATTTATTGTGCTTCATCTGCTGCTCTGAGACACAAGTTATTTAAGAGGCACAGTTTCTGCCCCGATTGCAGCAACTTCCATTTTTATCACAGATATTTTGCACCAATTACCCAGGAAGTGGCGATTTGAAGACATGGAATGGAATTGGTGCTATGTTTTATGCAACCATTCCAATGTTGCACTCAAGTTAAATATAAAATATTGGATGGAAACATAGATAATGGCTGAATCTTGAAATATTACCCACAATCCTGAATACTTGCTCTCAGCTTTTTAAAGTACCAGTACCAAGTAACAACAAAAACATAGTTTGTTTTTTCTCACAGAACATTTGCATTTATGCATTTCGTAGACTTACACTCAAGGTACACATTTTATCCTGGGAACTGAACCCATGTCCTTGGCATTGCTATCAAAGCTTTCTGCTTTTAAAAGGCCGTCAAAGTGTCGCTCTGGCTGCGGTTCTGCTGAGTCTCACCTGTACTCTCTCTCCTGCAGAATCTCAACAGGGTCCAGACCGCAAGGCTTCTGAACTGGCGTGATGCGGTTCTGCTTCTGGTGCAGCGGCACCATGGTGGTGGGCTGAGACGGGTGGGCCAGGTGTCCTGGTGATTGGGTTTGTGGCGGCATAACTGGTGAGGCAGCCGGTGGCACCGACGGCGGAGCAGGTGAGGGACGTCCGGTGGGCTGCGGCGGCATCAGCTTCTGAGGAGCGTTGGAGGGGGTCGCTGCATTGACCATAGGACCTGTCGCACAGGACATACATCATCACAGGCTGCATTTCCATTCAAGAAGCTCAATCATCACATGCTGAACGGATGCATTCTCACCTTCAGGCCATGGTTTGGGGGGTCCGTTGTGGTTCTGACCCTGAACACCAGCCGGTACTCCAGAAGGTCCAGGAGGAGGCATGTTGGGTCCCACCATCCCTGCGGAGCAACCGGCACAAACTAACCCTTTACTAAAGTCACCACAGACGACTGCAGCGCAGCTGAATGTTCTTAAAAACCACTCCATCATTCAGAAGAGAACTGAGAAAAATACAGCTCCTGAACTTGAAATGAATTAGAAACGAGTTAGCACACAGAAGAAAATTTTGAATTTAAGGGTTTGCGCTGGCACAAGCGATTTTAGTAAATCTGGCTAAATAATAAATCCCATTATCAGTTACAGAACAACCCAAATAACTTGTGCCGTCAGATACATGTGTGGTAGTTTAACTGTGTAAAATCTCTGCTCACCATGTCCTCGGCTGAAACCGGCACTTCCTCCACCACCAGGTGGCAAACTGGACAAGGATGGTCCCTGTGGCATGCCTGGCATGGGCCGCTTACCCTGCACTGCCATCTGCAGGTGATCTGGTAGAGGCTGCCCACGCGCCAACATCTTATAGGCCATGATCTGAGCACGCAGCTGGTGCAGCTGGCTCTGGTTGAAGGGTGTTGGGGTGGCAGAGGAGCCTGAGGCACTGCTGCCGGAGACAGAGGTGGCGCTTTGGCTTCCGGGGCGGTTTTGCTGCGGCAGCGTTTGGCCATCCACGCCCTCCAACGAGGCAGAACTAGAGCCGGAGGTGGACAGGAGGGGACCGGATGGAGGCCCGCTGGCAGACACAGGACTGGACACGTGCTCTGAAGCGCCCAGCGGTGACGGGTATCCTGCGGGAGGAGACAGATTGGACACAAGTCAATCAGATGGCAAAACACTGTTTATTACTATAAACACCTTAATTTCTATATCACTTTATACAATACAGATTGTTTCAAAGCAGCTTCAGAGTAATAAACAGGAAAATAATGATCAGTGATGCAAACAGAATTCAATTCAGCTGTAAAGTAGCTCTAAAAAGAAAATAGTGTCATTATTCAGCTGAAGTCAGTTCAAAGTTGATTCAGTTCAATAACAGTGTCGATGCTGCAAAATTTGTCAAATATGGAACAAAGCTGAATCAGCTATGAAGCAGCTCTGCAGTGGTATCATCCAACAGAAGAATAAAGCAACAAAACAAAAGGCAGTGTTATTTTAGTATCATTGAGATACTATTATAGCTTTTATTAAAGGGGTCATGACATGAGAAATCAAATTTGCCTTTATCTTTTGACATATAAAAGGTCTTAGTACCATCAAAACATCCTGCAAGTTTCATTTTTAAACAAACTCCAAAAATGGCTCATTTTCTCAGATATGGCGGGATCTGTGATGTCACAATGGCAAATACATTTGCATATGACTGCCTCCAGAGCAAGACATCGACAAATGGTTTTACATTATCGCACCATAGGCCCCGCCCACTGGCGTTCAGTCACTTAATGGCTTTTATTTGTCTACACTGGATGTGAGCATTGCATCAAAAGCAAATAAAAGCCATTAAAATCACAGACGCTGTCTACACTGGATACAGTATGCAGATGCGCATTCAGTTTCTGACATACTCCACTCACTTTAGTCTGTCTACAACAGGACAAATGGAAGAGTGAACAAATCCTGACAAATCCTGTCAAAATATATATAAATTTTTTTTTTTTTTTGTGCAAACATTATAAGTGAACCTCAAGGAACATATTAAAATAAAAGATCCATGTCATGACCCCTTTAATATTTGAATCAGTTTTATATTTTCCATTTTTATTTTAATTTTCGTAAGTTTGTGTTTCTCATCGTTTTTTAAATATGTCTATATATTTTTTATTAATTTTTAAGTTTTAGTTTTAGTACATCAAGTTAAACTAAATTAAATGAGAAATTTTGCCTTGGCAACTAGCTGAAATGAAATAAGTTTAAGTTTTTTATGTTATTTTACGTTTATTACATTTTTATGACTTAAAGAAATAGTTCACCCAAAAATGAAAATTTGATGTTTATGTGCTCACCCCCAGGGCATCCAAGATGTAGGGGACTTTGTTTCTTCAGTAGAACACAAATGATGATTTTTAACTCCAACCATTGCTGTCTGTCAGCCGTATAATGTGCGTCAATGGGAACACAATCTATAAGAGTAAAAAAACATGCACAGACAAATCCAAATTAAACCCTGCGGCTCGTGACGACACATTGATGTCCTAAGACACGAAACGATCGGTTTGTGTGAGAAACCAAACAGTATTTATATCATTTAAAACAACACTATGTCCAACTGAGGTCTGATCGCGCTCTGACAACGACAGTGATATCTCGCGCTTATACTTCAATGAGTGCTACACATCACTTCCGTTGTCAGAGCGTGATCAGACCTCACTAAGCGAATGCTGAACGCAGTTGGACATAGTGGTGTTTTAGAGGTAAAAAATTATATAAATACTGTTCGGTTTTCACAGAAACCGATCATTTCATGTCTTAGGACATCAATGTGTCGTCATGAGCTGCAGGGTTTAATTTGGATTTGTCTAAGCAAGTTTTATTTACTCTTATAAAAGAAGTTCCTATTGACCCACATTATACGGCTGACAGACGGCAACGGTTAAGAATCATCATTTGTGTTCTACTGAAGAAACTAAGTCACCTACATCTTGGATGCCTTGGGGGTAAGCAGATAAACATCAAATTTTCATTTTTGGTTGAACTATCCCTTTAACTATAATAACCCTGATGCAAGGGAGGTGAAAACAATTCTTATTGGTGTCAGTCAGACTCTATTGGTCAAATGGCCCTTCGTCTGAGGTTCATGAATGCGACACAGGAACCTTGAGAGTGCTGGTCCATCGGGCTTCCTGGACGCGTCATCCCGCTGTGACCGGCCCTCATTGGAACGACTTTCATCTGACTGAAACGAGCGTCTTCTGAAAGGCTCTCCTCCACAGGCTTTAGGACAAACACAAATATTAACCCTCTGACCTGTTTTACCATTAAAAACATTTAGATTGATTGAGATTTTCACCTTGTGCATCTGGTGCAAACTCTCCTGGCTGTATCCCGCAGATGTTTGCTGAGGAAAGGAGTGTCCTGTCGAAGTGGCCGGTCCAGGACTGGGGCCCATCATGCTGTGAGAGGATCCAGGGGACAGTCCTGAACCCAGCACGGCCCCTGGAGATGGGCCCGGACCCGGCGAAGGCCCCGGACAGGGTGTCCCTCCTAACGGGGGCTCTGGGGTGGACATGCCTCAGACTCACCCTGCATTTGACATAAGGAAAGACCATTAAAATGTGATGTAATACTCATAAAATATACTCATCCAAGCACAATTTATTTACATGACATGACATTTTTTTCTCAAGAGATATTTTCTTAGTAATATGGCTTTCATCTGATTTTCTCCCTCTGGGATCTATTTGAAGACTTTCTGAAATGAAGTGAATTACAGAGACAGTAAACTGCTGAAAAAGCAGATAAAACCAGCCTAAGATGGTTGGCTGGTTTTAGCTGGTCTTCCAGTCTGGTTTAGCAGGCCGGTTTTCGAGAAGTTTTGGCCACTTCTTTAGCTGTCTTACCTGCTCAGGCTGGGAGACCAGCTTAAAGGGTTAGTTCACCCATGAAAATGAAAATTATGTCATTAATGACTCACCCTCATGTCGTTCCAAAACCGTAAGGGCCGTTTCATAGTCACGCATACGCGTCCCCGAGGCTACGCATCATTACGCTTCGGCCACCATTATGCGTCGGTGCGTAGCCGAATATGTCGTCCTAGTTTTTGATACGCGACGCGCCGATGCATGCAATACTATGTGTTGTCGGTGGGGCCGACATTGCAAGTATTGTACATTAATTCAAGTATATTGTGTTTACAGAAGAAGAAGGTTTGAATACAATGGCGGGCGAAGAGGAAAAATTATGCGAACTTATACGTATTCATCCACATTTATACGATAGTTCATCGCAATTACACTCAAATAAAATAGCGTTGGAAAATGCATGGAGAGAGGTTGCAACCGCGATGGGAAAACCCATAGATAAAGTAAAAACGGACTGGAAAAGTGCCCGTGACAAATTCACCAGGGCGCACAAAAAGTGGAAGGTGGCGTGCAGAAGTTTCGGCTACCCAAAAATATTGACTCAACTTAGCTGGCTGAGTGAATTCATAAAGCATAGGACTACAGAATCTACTAATATCACCCGACTCTACTACCCCCTGTTGCGTGAGCGTTGTATTGCATACACGCATCGCCCGTGACGCTTGCGTCCACTGTTTAGACTATGAAAGGGAGCGAGGCGCTCGCATTGCTTGCTCGCGTTTCTCGCGTTGACTATGTAACGGCCCTATGACCTCCGTTCATCTTCGGAACACAGTTTAAGATATTTTAGATTTAGTCCGAGAGCTTTCTGTCCCTCCATTGAAAGTGTATGTACGGTATACTGTCCATGTACAGAAAGGTAATAAAAACATCATCAAAGTAGTCCATGTGACATCAATGGGTTAGTTAGAATTTTTTGAAGCATCGACAATACATTTTGGTCCAAAAATAACAAAAACTTTGACTTTATTCAGCATTGTCTTCTCTTCCGGGTCTGTTGTATATCCTCCGCAGTGACGCTGCTTCTTCTTCTTTCCTGTTTTATGGCGGTTGGCATCCAGCTTATTGGTGCATTACCGACCCTTTCTGCTCCGGACAGTGACACTGCTGACGTAAGACGCTGCTGACGGGGGTCATGCACACTTACGCAATATAAAGCAATACCAAAATACAAACAATGTAGAATAGCTTGAATACAGCGTGCGTCTCCCTCAGACTGTAAACGAAGCTCGGGCGCACCAGATGACACGTCAGCAGCGTCACTGTCCAGAGCAGAAGGGGGGCAGTAATGCACCGATAAGCTGGATGCCAACCGCCGTAAAACAGGAAAGAAGAAGAAGCAGCGTCACTGCGGAGGATATACAACAGACCCAGAAGAGAAGTCAATGCTGAATAAAGTCGTAGTTTTTGTTATTTTTGGACCAAAATGTATTTTCGATGCTTCAAAAAATTCTAACTAAACCACTGATGTCACATGGACTACTTTGATGATGTTTTTATTACCTTTCTGGACATGGACAGTCTACCGTACATACACTTTCAATGGAGGGACAGAAAGCTCTCGGACTAAATCTAAAATATCTTAATTTGTGTTCAAAAGATGAACAGAGGTCTTACGGGTGTGGAACGACATGAGGGTGAGTCATTAATTACATAATTTTCATTTTTGGGGGAACTAACCCTTTAAGCCAGCTAAAATGCTTATGCTTTTTTTTTTCTTTTTTTTTTTTTTCTCAACAGAAACAAACACATTCAAATAATCAGTGTTGGGTAAGTTACTCTAAAAAATTAATTAATTACTAGCTAGTAATTACATCTTGAACAGTGTAATTGGATTACTTTACTAATTACTCTATATAAAAGGTATTGCATTACTTCTTACTTTCTAAATCCCATATCAACCTCGACCACTTGAACAATACAAGGATAGACAGGAAATAGGCTAGTTCTTGAAATGACCAATGTATTTAAAGGGAGGTTACATTAAAAACATACATTAGATGACATTAAATTGTAATGTTAAATCCAATATTGTTTTATATAGAATTGTTCTATAGTCTGTAAAGTATTTAATGCAAGTACATCAAAAGTAATTGTAATTAAATTACAGAATAATTAAAAGTAATCTCTTACTTTACTTTTCAAGGGAAAAGTAATTCAATTACAGTAATGAATTACTTAGTAATGCATTACACTGGTAACACTTTATAATAAGGTTCATTTGTTAACATCAGTTAATGTATTAACTAACATGAACAATACATTTGTTACTGTATTTGTTAATATTAGCTAATAAAAACAGAGCAGTTCATTGTTTGTTCATGTGAGTTCACAGTGTATAAACTAATGTTAACAAATACAAGTCTTGATTTTAATCATTTATTAGTAAATGCTGAAATTAACATTAACAAAGATGAATAAATGCTGTATAAGTATTGTTCATTCTTAATTCATGTTAACTAAAGTAGTTAAATAATGTTAACTAATGAACCTTATTGTAAAGTGTACTCCACCCTCCTGCATTTTTGACCAATGAATTTCCTTAGAATTTATAGAGATTGCCCACGCAAATAATAATTTCTATCCAATGTAGTTGAGATTTATTTTACACCAGGAACAAATCATTATGGAAATTCCCAAGGCTTTTTGCGATTGTATTAGTATCAATGACTTTACAGGGCCTGGAAACCATATTTTATAAATGCACTGTATTGCACAGGTCTATGATGATACTATAATAATGATGAGGCTTTATTACAGACATGAGTAGATGATTCTGCAGGATGAACTCATTCCTGCCTCTGGAAACATCAAACAGCGGCTCGTTATAGGTAAATAAGCCAAGCATAAACATTTAACAGGGAAATAAAATGTCGTCCAGCTCGTGCTGCTGGATGATCCTCCGCCGAACATCTGCACATCCGCCGATCATCCGCTGCTATAAAACTCACATGAAATACCGAGTCATATTGAAACACTGCGATAGAAATAATGACGTCAAGTGGCCAGACAGTCTGATGTGGTCGCTTTCACTCTAATGAGATCAGTGCGATAATAATTCCTTGACTATTTAATTAGACTTACCCTTAGTATAATAAATGAGGCGGATGCGCTCGAGGTGATGACGGAGCCCACGGTGTGTTTAATTAACCGAGCAGCGCCGCCCGACATCCGTTCCGTTCATTCGGTTGATGTTCATGTACGGAGCGCCGCTGCGGACACAGAGCATCAAACGCTCGAGAGAGAGAGCAAGCGAGAAAGAGGGCGAGCGAGAAAACATTTTTAAAATGATAAAAATATATTTTCTATTATTTAAGTTATATGTTTTATATGTTGTCTGTTTTTCTTATTTGCGTTTTGCTGTTCTGTTAACAGTCTGACCACACGTTAGGCTATGTCAGGCGCTCCACATGGGTTCCCATCATGGGATCATTAGTTGGTTTAGTATTAATTAATATTGTTTTAATTTCAATTAAATTTTATGAATTAAACAGCTCGTAAACATACTTTATCACTAGAAAAAAAAAAAATTAAGTAACTCGTTGCACATGATAGACATTTTCCATTATAGACATTTATGGCATAAAGGGTTCTTTAAAATTCAAGAACCCTTCTATGTACTCCACTGAACCTTGTTTTCTACTTTTTATCCTCATGAGATGCCTTTATAAGTCCACCAACAAAATAAATGACAAAAACCTAAAGATGGCCTATATATAACATATATAAATTCCTATTTTTCATGCCAGGTACTGTAGCAAATACTATATAATTTATTTTAGAAATTGATAGATTTATATACTTGGAACTCATGCCAACCAAAAATAAGTAGATCCCTATCATTTAATCCTCATCATTCCCTATCATTTGGCTAACTCATCCTCACTCTCATCACATGGAAGAGCTAACTTACTCTTCCTATTGCCCTTTTCGTAAAATAAGAAGAAATAATTTGGATATTAATACATAAATGCATATACTACAAAAAAACACTTAAAAATAAATAAATAACAGCAATCATATTGTTGATGCTATACTATCTATAAAAAATCCTAATGGGGAAATACATTACTGCAATTCCACTGGTACAGCATTGCCATATGGCAACATTGATAAAACCATGTTAGACAAAGTTGATTTGTGAATAAAACTTTCTAATTAACTTATCAAAAATGCAGCAAAAAAAAAAAAAAAAAAAATTGAAAAGAGATGTTTAAAAATGAAGTAGAGCAATTTCTGGAGCACTTCAACAGGTGTCTTCCATGTGAGGGTGACAGTGGGAAAGAGAGTTTTTGTGGGACATTCAAATGTCATGTGAATTAAAAACAGCACATTGGCATCCTTAAGACCTACCCTTTTAATTCCCAATATATTGTATTTTCTTCTGAATAACACGGAAATTAGTTGTTACCATATGGCAACTCAGAGGGTTAAGCATAATATACTGAAAATTGTATAGTTACAAATCTATACGTTACGTTACAAATCTATGCTATACGTATCAGTTCAGAATTTCTGTGACTTTATTCTCTTAAAATCACCATGAAATCAAAATTGATAATTCATTTTCATTTCATTTTAAACATTCATTTTTTATTTAATATTGGAGAGTTTATTATAAATGATCTTGAATCTTGAATCAGAATAACTTCCCTCCCTCTTGCGGCAACATCTCTTCTCTTCACTGATGACGTGTTTACTGGCGTGACGGTGGAGCAACCTGTCCCACACAGGAGATACCAATAGCAAACCACAACCATCCAATCAATTCCCCATGGACAAAATCAAGCCCTGCCATACATTGTTCTTCTTCTTCTTCTTCTTCTTTTTATTTTTATTAAATGCTTGAAAAAACAAACAAACAAACAAACAAACAAAAAAAACAAGTAGCAACAATTGTCATCATTGTATAACAATAAAACAATATGCCAGAGTCCAACAGTCTTTCAGATTAAGTGCCAAGTCCTTAAACACAGCTACTGTTCTCATAGCTTTCAGGTTTTTAGAAAATACAAAATACATTTTCATCTCATGTTTAAATGTTAAAAAAAGAGGTTTGCACTTTGAAAATTTACATATATGAATGTGATATTTGGCTAACAGAAAAATAAGGTTTATAAAATAAATATCATTTTTCTTTTCACATTCACGAAAGCCAAAAATTACATTTCTGTATGTAAATTTAAAATTTAGATTCACATAACATTTAATAAAGTCACAATGGTCACACCAAAATGTCAGTGTGTGAGAGCACATTTGTTCTTCAAGAAGCGTTTCACTCAGATGAACGTCACTACAGGGAAGAAAACTTCGGTTTCATGCTGATTTAAATCGTTTTCACAGTGATGATTTTTTTTTCTTTCAGCATTTTTCTCTGTATGTTTTTAACTCACAATAGCAAAACATTTCGGGGACGTCTGCTTATCCGTTCTGCTTCTTCTGTATGTGTTGAACAGTTGTGTGTACTAAGCGTGTCAGTGCGCTTGTGTTTGTTCTCCGCTGCTGTAGGAGGCGCTGCTGTTTGACGTTCATGATAATCAGGAGCGAGTTCCGGTGAATATCAAATTTCTGCTAGTGTTCCTGCTCACCGATGAATTTCGTTGATAATTTACACAAATGGACGAGTAGGATGGATCTGGTGAGTGTTTAGTGGTTCTAATAGTACAGCCTGTTCGATTAACGGGGAATAAAGGCGGTTTAAAGGCTGTTCGATGTGTTGTTTGTGTCGAGCGCTCTCACGCGCTGCTGCGTTTACTTAAATGAATTTAATCTGATGTGAAGAACGTGTCTCGATCTCGAAGTATATTCGTATTCAGTTGCCCTCAGACATGTTTATTGTGTAGCATATTATCCTCTGTCAGTCCCGGTTGACGCGGCCCGCGGGGTGTGTGATGTTATTCACTCTGTTTTAGGACTTCGGGAACAAACTGCCCCAGGCTCTGTCGACAAACACTAAACTGCCCCAGTCTCTCTCCTCTAGCGCTAAATTTCTGCCCTCAGGCCCGTTTGAGCACTACGGGCGGCCGGTGGGAGTCAAAGTCAAAGAGGAAGACGAGAGTGTGGAAGATTTCTTTCATTTCGGTGAGTGACGTCACAGACACATTTCATATTCGCATATTAAATGTGTTATTCTCATGAACCTTCTCACATTTTCCATGATTTCGTCATTACCATTTTTATAGCAGCGCACCTTAAGATGTTAATTTTTGAACTTTCCCCAGAAGACGAGTAACTGTTAATGAGTCATTTTCAATATCAAAACTTGTTTTTGTTTCAAATGTCACACTTGTGACATTTAAACCTGAGTGTGTGAGTACAACATTTATACATTTTATTCACAAACACATGCACCGTTTCAGTTGCACATTAATTAAAATGGGGAGAATTAATTAAAAAAAAGTTTAAGTAATTGACCAGAATATAAACAACTGCAGTGTGGTAGAATGGTTTAAAAGACTGTTTACCCAAACATGATCATTCTGTCGGCATTCAAAGACTGACATACTTTGAAATGAAAGACAGTGTTGTTTGGGTGAACTAACCCTTTAACACAGTCTATGAAATTCAGTAATAATCTCCTTTATATATCCGTGCACTCACTCATAGCCCATTTATTCAGATACTTTTAAAGCGTCATTTCACCCAAAAAATAAATTTCTGTCATCAATTGCTTACCTTCATTTCATTTCAAACCCATTAGACTTCCATTCATCTTCAAAACACAACTGAAGATATTTTTAATGAAATCTGAGATTTCTGTCCCTTCATTGAAAGTCTATTCACCTAAAATGCCTCAAAACGTTCATAAAGAGATGGTAAAATAAATCCATATGAATGGAATGGTTTAATTCAAGTCTTTTGAAGAGACATTGTTGCTATTTATATATGATGAACAGTTTTACTTGAGTCTTTTATTCACATATAAACATTATTACAGTGTTAAACAATGTTTACAGCATTCAATTTTGGTAAATTGAAGCTCAAGCATGAGAACCAATGAGGTTTGTTCTCTCGGGTCACATGGCATGTTTGAGCTTCTGTTTATGTTTGCTGATCAATGTTTATATGTGAATAAAAGCCTAAATCATATAACAAGATTGTTTCTTTTCTTGGATTAAACCGCTTGATTCATATGGATTTAAAACATTCATATGGATTTTTGAGTGAACAGTCCTTTAAAGGAGGGACAGAAATGTCTCAGATTTAATTAAAGATATTTTCATTTGTGTTTTGAACGATTGAAGGAAATTCATACAGGTTTGGAATGACATGAGGGTGAATAAATGACAGAATTTAAATTTTTGGGCAAACTATCCCTTTAATTGAATAAAGAACACACTCCACTCCCAGGGCTGCAAAACATCAACACCTGATAATGGTTTTCATGGGAACGAATCCAATAGTTTTTGACATTGAAAATGGTTTTGTCTATAATGTACATGCATTTCTGAAATTGCACTGAACTGTAGGTAATGTTTTTCTTTCATGACCAGCTCAGCATCTGCAGCAGCAGACAGGAGAGTGTCTCACAGCTTGTTGCGGCGCTGCAAACCCTAAAAGCCTGTCTCTCACGGATTCACCCAAGCCGAACAATCGTCCCTCAGCGGACCGGCCATACCACTGCCAGGACTGTGGCAAGTACTTCAGAATTAACGACATCAAGAGGCATCAGAGAATACACAGCGGAGAGCGGCCGTTCCCTTGCTTCCAGTGCGGCAAGAATTTCCCCACATCCGGGGACTTGAAGAGGCACGAGAGAATCCACACAGGAGAGCGGCCCTACCACTGTCTGCAGTGCGGCAAGAATTTCTCCGATTCGGGACACCTTAAGCAGCACGAAAGGATGCACACGGGCGAGAGGCCGTACCAGTGTTCGCAGTGCGCCAAGCGCTTCTACAGATCGGGAGACCTTAAACGCCACCTGAGGATCCACAGCGGCGAGCGGCCGTACAAATGCCTCCAGTGTGGCAAAACATTCTCGGATTCCGGACACTTGAGGGGCCACCAGCGCATTCACACAGGAGAGAGACCCCACCGGTGCACCCTGTGCGAGAAGAGCTTCTTCAGATCAGGCGACCTGAAGCGCCATCACAGAACCCACACAGGCGAGAGGCCCTACCAGTGCTTCCAGTGCGGGAAGAGCTTTTCCGAGTCAGGACACCTGAAGGAACACCGGAGGATCCACACCGGAGAGAAGCCGTACCACTGCAACCAATGCGACAAGAGCTTCTCCAGGCTGGAGCGCCTGAAGGGTCACCAGAGCATCCACACAGGCGAGAGGCCGTTCCACTGCACGCAGTGCGGCAAGAATTTCTTTCGCTCTGGAGAGCTGAAGCGGCATCAGAGGATTCACAACGGGGAACGAGCATGAGCTGGTGTTCTGGAGGGCAGTTCGAGTTCGCTCTGTGCTGCAGATGTGTCCTGATTCATGTGCCTCTTCATTGAAGAGGGGTGTGTATGTGAAGGCATTTAGAAGGCCGTTCACATTACTCTACTGTACCTGTAATACTGTAGAGGACTGATTCTCACTGACGTTTCCTCCATTTCCCTATTAGAAATCAGCATATGCTGTACTCTAGCATTGTTATAAATACATGCACCAGTTGTTCATTGCCGTAGACCGTTATGAACCGCTACCTCTGCACACCTTTAGTCCCAGATTTCACCCTCCACTCCTATCAGACTGAGCGTGGAGCTGATCATGTGATCAGGTCGTTCATCACACTGTCTGTATGTTGTTGCGAGATATATAGTCAAGTGACTCATTAGAAATGTATATTGTACAGGAGGATATTATTATTGTGTATGGTTACATTCCCTGTATTTAATGAATCCCTCTCAAATTGTTTTTTTTTTTTTCAATATAAACCTGAATACTGTTTTATTGTCATAGTGCAGAAGCTGTCAACATGAGATGATGCCACTGCAACAATTCTGAATTTCTCATTTTGATGTGATCATATGGTTTGTATCAGTCTCAATGGTGGCAGTGTTTTCCCAGCTGCTGTAAATCAGTTATTGTTTATTAACTATAACACTTTGTCACACCTATCATGAAATAAGTTACAAAGTATAGCTGTGATCTGACTAATTAGATTTTGAGCACCAGGTGAGTTGTATAGCAATCTGAGCTTCTCATAAATCATATTAGATTTAGCTTTTAAGTTTTTTTTTTCTTGTTTTTTTTTCTTTCACATTTATTGTTGTTTCAAAATGTCGTCTAATTTTTACTTTCTCTATATGTGTGTATTTAACCATTTGTAGACTTTAAGTTTGAAAGGGTTTAATGCGACCAGAAAGGCTTTTACAATAAGAGGGTTTGAATTATAACTTTTGCTTCTTCATGTGCATGAATGTTTTCTTCATAATGTGTGTCATCGTCTCTTAATAAACACGTCACCTGTACTAATACCCGCACACATGAATATTCATTTAAGGGTCTTGTGTAACTTTTTACATTTCTACAATAGATTGACTCATTAAATCATTAATAAATGATGTAACTTCAGCTGAATCGAGTGATAAAGGGTTGTTTAATATTTGTATGGTGCTGAACTGAAGGATCATATAATCATCTGTCATAGTAAATTACTCGCACGTAGCCTTTTTAGGTGTGTTTATATTTATTAATTCAAATGATTTAAACAGAAGTAAACATTGCAAACTATTTCCGCTTTCTTGTGGAAGCGACATTCATTTTACGACATCTGCGTTGGCTTTACGGCAGTGATCAGTCGGAAGTCTGGTAACCAGGGAGACGGCTGGCGGGACTGCGGCCAGCGCGAGATGGTAAGCTGCAATTAATCCAAAATCCTCATTAAATGCAAACAGTCAGATTTATTAGTCAGATATGTGTATTCTAATGTTTCCATGAAACTGTAAACAGCGATTGACGGCCAAGGACGGAAGCGGAACACGGCTGATATGCAAACAAAACAAACACAAAAACTCGTGGATTTCCGCTGAACCGTTCGGGGGGGGAAAAAAATTACCCGAGCACTAGCAGCGTGTTTAAAAATCTCAGTCTCATGTGACCGTCATTAGCATTAATTTGACTGATTGGCGGCCGGTTGCGTTTGTTTTCGATCTTTAAACTGGCTTTGCTGATGTTTTCTAGTCAGTTAGCGATTGTTGAGTTGCTGTAGTTCAACACTGATCAGAGGTCAGGTTTGTTGTTTCTTCTGCAGGTGGTGATGATGTCAGACAGGTGGGATGTTCAACTATTGTGACGCTTCTGCAAACTCGCCGACTGCTTGCACTCACAGGTGAGATGTTAATGAGTGTTTACGCGCTGTTGTTAATGTTTTTGTTTTGAAACTCTCATGATGCAACAATAAAGTGACCTGTAACTCACAGCGCGAGTTACAAGCACATTGTGTTTAGCCCTCATTTTCACATGATTTTGCCACAAAGAGAGTATTAATATTCCAGTTATGTTCTAGTCAAGTTCACAAGGCTTCTATGTTTCTCCAGAGCGATTCCATGGAGGTCCGTAAGCCGGTCCTGGAACTGAAAGATGTGCCGCCACCTCCCCTCCACGGTGCCGGCCCGCAGGCGCACTCATGTATTGGCCCGCCGCAGACGCAGCCGGGCGGTCTCAGCGTAAGCGTGTGTTCTTGCTGTGAAGCTAGCGTCCGCTTGCAGCAGAGTTCTAGCGAGGCCAGCGGAACCACCGGTGGAGGCTTTCCTCTATATCTCTCCCGCTCACAGACACACAATCTCACCCCACCTCACCCCTCGGCACTCACTCACGGTGGCCCTGGAGCGCCGCCGCAGACCCCTGGAAGCTTCGGGACGCCCTCTGCTGCGGCGAGCCACTGCCACGCATCCTGCTGTGCGAATCTGAGGCAGTTGCACGTCTGTTCCTCTCTGTGTAAACTCTGTCACTGTCGTCGGGTGCAGTCGCACCCTTTTTCACACGGTGACCCGTCCTCACCCTCTCACCTCTGCTCTAACTCACTCCACCTCAGTGTTGAGCATACGCCGCTGTGTGTGAAGGGTGCTCACTGTTTGCAGGACTGCTGGAGAAAGGTTGGTGGATCGCTCTCTCACCGCTGACTCGAGCACATCCTTCATTCTCCAATAAAATACAAAGTGAAGGCGAGGCAGAAATGTGGTAAAGCGGTACTCGTGTGGAGTCTGCGGTGAAATCTGACTTCAGTCTCTTCTGTTTTCAGAATTTACATGTCGACTCAGAGAAGGTTTGGCCGAACATTCCTCCACCCGTCCCTGTGTGCAATGGCTGTGGCGTGACAGGGGTTTCATCTGACAGTCTGCTGGGTGTCCACCTCAGCAAAACCCCTCAGAAATATGGTCTATACACACAAGAAGCACACATTGTTTTACTTGGTGCTGTTGTTAGTGTGCTGAGGCCGGTTGCACCAGCTGTTCGTAACTTATAACCTACTTTTGAAACATAAAGATGCACTAAGTTACAACTTGCCCACTGCTAAATATTTTTTGCGTTGCACCATTAAACTTAGTTGAAAAGTAACTTTAGGTATAAACAAAATATTTTTTCGGAAGCCTCCAACCAGGAGTAATGGTGGGAATAAAATGGCAGACTGACTGAATTGCATCAGTTTTACCCAACAGACACAAATTAACGCCTTAACAAGGTCTTAAATCAGAGCAGAAAGGCTTGAATTCATAAAGTTATGGCATTAAATATTGCATTCATTGCAAAAAAAAAGATTTCTTCCTCAGTATTTTTGTCCTGTTTTCCAATACAAATATCTAAACATCTTTGATACACCAACGTGAGATGCAAATATAAAATGAAGTCTTGAAAAATTGAACTAAATGAAGTGTTTATGCTTAAAACAAGATCAAAAATCTCTCAACGAGTTATGAAAAAACTTCCCTTTGAATTAAGTTGATTTTCTGACCCCATTGGCAGATATTTGTTGTTGTTTTAAGCATAAACTCACTTCATTTTGATCAGTTTCACGGAAGACAAGACTTCATATTTTATATTTGTAACTTTTAATCATTTAGCAGATGCTTTTATCAAAAGAAACGGCAATCAAATTTTTTCATTTTATATCACCAGTAAATGTATCTTAAGAATCTTTAGACAATTGCACTGGAAACGAGACAAAAATAAGGAGGAAGAACAACTTTTTTTTTTTTGCAGTGTGATCAGAAGAGATGGTAAAAGTTAAATCCATATTCTAGTGGTTGAGAGCAGATGTATTCAAGCTAATTTTTTTTCTAAAATGTAATGTATATCTTGGAAGTTATTTTTTCAAACTCTGAAGTATTGCTAATACATTGTTTCACCCTAGACATTTACATTTAGAGATCATATTGACATTCCCTTCAATTTATTCCTTAGATTACTAAATTACTTGATTTTAAAAAGGTCTTTAAAAAGTCATGTACCTTCATAAAACCTGCAGTTTTAGTTACAGACTAGCTTTTAGGTACTAAGCCTCTAGTGTAGACTTTGTAGCACAGACGTACGGATGGCTGGTGCAACCCTGGAGAAATTGGATGAGTGTCGCTCACTGTATCTGTGTCTGCAGGTTCTTCAGAGAGCGGCACACAAGAAACGCTGCCCCCCATTGGGGTGTTCTGGGACATCGAAAACTGCGCGGTTCCCAGCGGACGCTCGGCTGCGACGGTGGTGCAGAGACTCCGAGAGCGCTTCTTTCAGGGACATCGCGAGGCAGAGTTCATCTGTGTATGTGACATCAACAAAGAGAACAAAGCCGTCATCCAGGAGCTCAACAACTGCCAGGTGCGCGTGAGCATCACGGCTCATCCAGAGCGTTTCATTGACATTTGATTGATCCATATGCATTTGTTTATTGTTTGCTTGATTTCTTCCTGTTCAGGTGACTGTTGCCCACATTAACGCTACAGCCAAAAATGCAGCCGATGACAAACTGCGTCAGAGTCTCCGGCGATTCGCAGACACACATGCTGCACCCGCAACGGTCATCGTTGTTTCCTGTACGTGTCCACAAACGTAAAACTCTGTTCAAAATATTTAAGGGGCTTAAATCATGAAAAATCTGATTTATCTCTTGAGATAAAAGTGCTTGATATATAATAGGACGTATACTATTATTCCTGAACAGCAGAACCACCAATGAGAAATGTGGAATAGTGTCTAAACTAGACTGAACTGACAGAAAACACACAGTGAAGTGTGATACTAGGGATGTTCAATATGTATATGATATTATCGTAATTGTTGTTTTAGCAATGTGTGATCTGACAAAAAAAACACCTATTCTATTAGTCTATTAAAATGCCGTCTTTGCCCCATATCTTGAATTCCGTGGGCAAAAAATGCCCCTGTATGAGTTATTGTATGTTATATTTATATCATATGATAGTTAAACATTATCACATAAACAAGGTTGTTTTTTTTTTCTCCAATAGCATGATTGCACTTATGGCATTGATTTTATACAACAGTTCAACAAACAAGTTGAGTAACAATTTACACACACTATTGCCACAATTGTTTTTGTTCTATTTTGCTAACGAAAATAGTTCCAAACCAATTCTTTGCTGTTGTGTGTCTCCAAGCAACACACAGCGGTGTTTTGTTACTGAATGAATGCACTTTTTTTGTTGTTGTTGAACAAATCGGATGAGCCAGTAGCTATGTTTTTAATGCAAAACACCAAGATGCGTATAAATTCTAAATGTATACAAATATGTATGCACTCAGTTGAGGCCGATCTTTTTTTTTTTTTTTTTTTTTTTAAATCTGATAAGAAGACATGCTCATAAACTACGATGGAAATGCATTTCTGAATAAATCCCTCAATGCGCAACAAAAACCTCACATGATTTTGCCTTGGCAGCGGATGTGATTGGATAACTGGACTAACCAGCAGACTAATCGCATCACAGCATCTCAAATGTTGGTTTGGTGGTTCTGAAATTCCTGAATCAAAGTCTATCATCAGAATCATTTGGTTTAATTCCTTCCCAGAAGCGTCTCGCACTATTGCAAGGAAGTGACTATTTTGTTCTCTTGAACACTTGGGATGGGAATGGTACTTTATTCGCAAATGTCCATTTTTGCGCAAAAGTTAAATTCACAACTATGGATGGAAAAATAGCTAGTGATTCACTGACAAATTCATGAAGTCCTAAAGTTCCAGGATCAACTAAACAATGGATTTTCAAAATGTAAAGTTTTGCGGTTCTTGAATGAATTATTAGATGCACGCCAGCCTGTTATTCTAGGAACATCGACTACATTTTCATGCCTCTAAGCATGACGCAGAACAAAACGAAGGGTGATTGGTTGCGTTACATGTCAGTCAAACATCCTCTTGGGTGGTCCTTGGCCAATGAAAGCTGCGATAGGGTCCAGACCTCCTTCTGTCAGTCTGAAGGTCTGGCTACGCAAGACAAAATTATTAATGGCAAAATTACAGAGAATATAGAGAAATGTGTCGCCACCTACTGGTGTATTGATGTTATTGATACAAATGTTTATTTGAAGTGTCAAGTTACTTTCAAAACGTGATTTACTCTATTTTGATCTCTACTATGAACCTCAGTGTTTATATCTGAAATATAAACTTTGATCTCAGTTCTTCTGTGAAAATTAGAATTATTGTAAATAAAACATAATAACACTGTGTGGTTGAAAAGACTATGAAGCTGTTTTTATACCTATAAATGACAGCTGCTCTCTTTCGGTCAGCAGCAGCACCATCGCAGATCTGAATGTTCGCTGTGATTGTACTTGTTTTAATAGACGGACAAATCGTTGTCATTTAGGAACAAGATTGCATGGGTGTTTGAATCGATACTTTGATCTTTTAACGATTAATCGTGCAGTTTCATGTACAAAAGTTAAATTGAATTTCTGTCTGTCCTTCCTGCAGCGGATGTGAACTTCGCCAGTGAGCTGAGTGACCTAAGGCATCGTCACGGTTTCCAGGTGTTTCTGGTACACAAGAGCCAGGCTTCGTCTGCTCTGCTGCAACACGCACACCTGCGCGTCCCTTTTGAGGAGTTCGTCTCAGACCTTCCCCCTGGGATGGTCGTCAAATCGCAGGTCAGCCACCTCACCTCACTTTTTTTCTATATTCCTGAGTGCATTTGGTTCTGCATTTGAGCACTGATGTGATGAAGGCAGAAAACTGCTGGCTGGTGTTTGTTTGGAGACAGATGCTGCTTAGTCGGGCTGCTTTCGTAATCATGTGATCATAAAGTCATTCAGTGTGTGACTCCATGCTCTGAGATTCATAGAGAATTAGAGTCCCATTAATTAAAGCTCCCAGCGACAGAAGCTGAATTCCAGCTTCATCTCAGATCTCCCAGAGTGCTGTTTGTGTCTCTGCTCCTCAGCCCAGTTTCAGTCTTCTGTTTGTGCACCACCTTCCCACGCACCGTGATGCCAAAGCTGTGGCGAACCGGCTACAGCGCCTCTCCAATAACTGTGGAGGGAAAGTGTTGGGCGTATCAGGCGGCTGCGCCGTGCTCCGGTTCGCCAGTGCCAGCGCAGCTGAGCGCGCCCGCAAGCGCATGGAGAACGAAGATGTCCTAGGCCACCGCATCGTGGTGTCCTTCTCTCCTGACGGCCCGGAGGAGGAAGAGGAGCGCCGGCTGCCCGCCGCCTCCTCTTCTGTCTTCCTCCCCGTAGAGAAGCCACGCTCACCCCGTCGCCTTCGCCGGGCGTCTCGGTCGTGCCAGGCGGGAAGCCACGCCACCGAGCGCCCGTATACCCCCAGGAAAGCAGGCCACGCCTCCTCGTGCAGCCCTGTGATGAAACCCCTCCCCCAGGTCAGCTGTGTACCCGCCTCTGCCCGCCTCCTCCCCATCATCCTCCAATCGCACGCTTCCTCTTCTCATGCCATTCTCATTGTGCCTGTGTGCTGCCGCTTGACCCTGCTTGCGCTGCTCGTGTCCCGCTGCTCTCTGTGACGTGTGGCTGCGCCCAGCGATGCTTTTACATGCCGTTGCTGAGACTCCATCTTCCTCTGTCCTCATCTGTCCTCCCCGTCACATTCCTGTCTTTCGACTCATTGGGAATCGGTCGTGTGATCATGTTTGTTGTGAAGTTAGCGCTGTGTGCCTGTATTTGTTTGCTGCAGGCTGTGTGCAGTGTGACCCGACCTGTGAGTGCCTCGCCCCAGAGTCACACCCTCCTGCCTGCAGCCGGAAAACCTGCAGAGCAGCCACAACAGCGCAGCCGGAGGTAATACGCACGCACGCACACACATTCACTCATTCACGCACGCACACACATTCACTCATTCACGCACGCACACACATTCACTCATTCACGCACGCACACACATTCACTCATTCACGCACGCACACACATTCACTCATTCACGCACGCACACACATTCACTCATTCACGCACGCACACACATTCACTCATTCACGCACGCACACACATTCACTCATTCACGCACGCGCACACACATTCACTCATTCACGCACGCGCACACACATTCACTCATTCACGCACGCACACACATTCACTCATTCATACGCACATGCGTACACACATTCACTAATTCCTGCACACATACACATTCAGTCATTCATACACACACACATACACATTCACTCATTCATACGCACATGCGTACACACGCACACACACGTGCGCACACACACACACACAGGTTTGTTTTTGTGAATTGTGGGGACAATCCATAGCCGTAATGGTTTTTATACTGTAAAAACCATATTTTCTATCGCCCCACACTACCCCACCCCTACCCCTACCCATCACAGAAAACTGCACATTTTTACTTTCTCAAAGAAACTCATTCTATATGATTTATAAGCCTTTTGAAAAGTGGAGACATGCGGTAATGTCCTCATAACTCACCCTCTCCTTGTAATACCTATGTCATACCCATATCATTATCAGGACACAAATTTGTATATGTCACAATCACACACAAAAGTACATATCACATCACAAGCAGTGTTCATGTGTTCCCATGATTGTGAAGGTAATGATTGTTTGTGTGTGTGTGTTTTTTTGTGTGTGTGTGTGTGTGTGTGTGTGAGAAGGCGAGACTCTCCGGGGCAGCCGTTTCAGATTAGCACTCCTTCAGCATTCAGTAAACTAAGTATACAGCGGAGCTTCAGTCCTGTGATACTCTCTCAGAGTTCATGGTCATCACGGTAAGCGAATTGAATGGTCATCAAAGGCTTCATAAAACTCTTAAGTTCTCGTCACATGTTGGTTGGTCTCTGGTCTCTTCAGGAGTGCGTCCCCCTGCCTATCAAACCGCTCATCTCCGCTGAGTGCTCCGTCCCCCAGCAGCTGCACCGACGGCCTGTCTGAGCCCTTCTCTGACGGAGCTGATGTTCAGGTCACTAATCTGGACTACAGAATGTCACGCAAGGACCTGCAGCAAATACTGCGAGACGCTTTTGCTAAACACGGCAGAGTGAGTCGCGTCTCGCAGAAATTAAATACCAGAGCTGGTTGAAGGCAAACTTCATTATGATATGTGTTTGTGTGTGTGTAGGTGAAGAGCGTTGATCTGAGTCCTCATACTGACTATCAGCTGAAGGCACGGGTGCACATGAGTTCACTCCAGCAGGCTATCGGTGCTGTAAGTCTGCTGCATCGCTATAAAATCGGCAGCAAGAGGATTCATGTGTCGCTCGTCACTGGAGCCAGTAACAAATCTCTCACCTGCCTAAGGTAAGCATGATGTGATAGACTGTATCAAATTGTCATATCGCGATAATTGCTCAAACTTTTATCATATCATCAATGCATCACTAATCAAGCAGTTATTCTGGATCGATTCTGATATTTTCTGTATTTATCTCTTTCTCGAAACGATTCTGAGCTTGGTTTTCAACAGCAGATGGCACTGCGTGTTTTAGAAACAGCTGTACTCTGCTTCCTTTCAATTCCTTACACACACCACTTGAACCTTCTATAAAATAATCATTCATAAAGTTCGAGAAGGTTGAAGATTATTACAAGGGTGTTTGCAGTGGGCTGTTTACATTTAAAGGTGAAAAATTGAATTTATCTTGGCATAGTCAAATAACAAGTGTTCAGTACATGGAAATGACTTACAGTGAGTCTCAAACTCCATTGTTTCCTCCTCCTCCTCATATAAATCTCATTTGTTTAAAAGACCTCCGAAGAACAGGTGAATCTCAACATAATACCGACTGTTACGTAACAGTCGGGGTATACGCCCCCAATATTTGCATATGCCAGCCCATGTTCCCAACATTATGAAAGGAATTAGACCAGGGCAGCCAGTATTAACGTCTGGATCTTCACAGGTGAATCAACAGACTAGGTAAGCAAGCAAGAACAATAGCGAAAAATGGCAGATGGAGCAATAATAACTGACATGATCCATGATAACTTGATATTTTTAGTGATATTTGTGAATTGTCTAAATGTTTTGTTAGCATGTTGCTAATGTCCTGTTAAATGTGGTTAAAGTTACCATTGTTTCTTACTGTATTCACGGAGACAAGAGCGGTCGCTATTTTCATTAATAAACACTTGCAGTCTGTATAATTCATAAACAACTTCATTCTTTATAAATCTCTCCAACAGTGTAGCATTAGCCGTTAGCCACGGAGTACAGCCTCAAACTCATTCAGAATCAAATGTAAACAATATAACAGTATACAATACTCACATAATCCGACGCATGCATGACAAACACTTTGTAAAGATCCATTTGAGGGTTATATTAGCTGTGTGAACTTTGTTTATGCACTATTCAAAGCAAGCGAGAGCTCCGTGGGCGTGGAGCAGTTAAAAAAAAATGAATTTAAAAAAATCTATGGGGTATTTTGAGCTGAATCTTCAGACACATTCAGGGGACATCTTAGACTAATATTACATCTTTTTAAAAAAAGTTCTAGGGCACCTTTAATCTTGCATCATAAAAGCATTAAGAACTAGCCTAGAGTGCTAAATCGAATCGATTTGCGATTCATTAGTAAAATACCAGAAACAAGTCATGATGCATTGATATATTGTCCTAGCCCTAGTATATGGTACTATCACTGCATTGAAGTGTTGTCCTCCTAACGGGTCTTAACACTGTATGTTTGTGTGTTTGTGTATGTATACGAGTTTTCTTCTGTGAATAAACATGTCACAATATTCCTCATTTAAATAATTCCTGCCCAAGGCAAACGCAGAATAAAGGGGCAGGGCCTGGTTGAATTAGTAAGAGTATTGAAACTCATGGTTATGGTAAGGGGCGGCCCATTTCCCAAACACTCTCGAAGTGCTTGACCAATTACAACTAGGGTTGCCATCTATGTCTGATTAAAAAAAACCTGGACCTATCGATGACCTGACAGACCGCTTTGCTCACAAGTGAAAATGTCCATTAGACATTAGACCCATAAGACAAATTTGGCCTTTGTGCAGTAAGATTGCGCATTGTCGTGACTCGTGAATATTTTAAACATCTCAAGTATTCTCACTTATCTTACTTAACTTATAGCTTACCTGATTGCTTAGATACTGGTGCTTGTGCTTGCTTTTGCTTCCTCTTTGCTAAAGAAATAAGTAGAGGGATGACCTGATTAGATTTGCATTTACCATACCTTAGCCACATCTATAGCCACTTTTATTTAGTATGTCTCAATCAGACATTGGAATAACAAAATCATACATAAATAGGCCTTAGCTTACCTAGTCTTCCATCTATACTTGGTGTTTCCCTTTGCTGCAGCTATTAGTGGTTTCTGTTCTTCAATGAATGTCTTGAATTCAGTGTTTCTTCTCTTTTAGCATGGTCATCTAAAGCAGTTTTGCCTTCATGTTTAACCAGAATTTTAACTGAGCATATGGAGCAAGTAGCATATAATGGATCGCCTGGTGTTTGCTTTAGCCATGTGGAGTAATTGTCATTTTTCATCCAGTCATTATTAAAGTAGGCCGAACGTTTAATTTTCTTTTTTACTGGCCTGTCAGTCTTTGTTGACACATTGTCATCTTCGTCCTCTGTCTCGCCACCCATGTTAACACTAACAACAAACGATGTTGATGACGTAAAATCTTCTTCACTGCTTCAATTTGCCGCCTGTAGTAACTGGCTAGCTGCCAAGACAGATGCGCTAGATGACATAGCCTACGTCACACGACACATGTCCCAGAGCCAATGATAGCACATTCTACACACGAGACACCCTATGAGAGACATGCATAGGCTATTTCAAGTGAGAAAATATTAAATTGAACATACATGTTCATGTAGCCTTTCGAAAACCGGGACATTCAGTTTTTTTTGTCCTCCTTTTTAATAACCTGTCCCAGGAAATTTATCTACTCTCCCGGCTCAGGTTATTAAAAAGGACAATCCCGGTAAAACCAGGACAGGTGGCAACCCTAATCACTACACACTGTCAGAGCATATTGTGCTTTTCAGAAAAGGGCTTCATAGAGACAGGAACTAAACAGAGTGTTCCTGACAGACTGGGAAGAGACGAGCTGCAACAATGTTAAATATGGGGAAAATAATGAACATTTCAAGCATAAAAACCTGTTCTAGTAGAGCCCAAAAACAAAATCAAGACTTTGAAAAAGGGCATAATGGGTCCTTTTTAATAACTTTCTTTCTTAAAACAAAAAGGATGTAAAGTAAACAAATGTTTCAAACAGAATAAAGTGCAAAAGAACTATAAAAAAAAAAAAAAAACACATTCAGTCACTATCTAGGGCATTTTTTTTTTTTTTGTCTGGAATGTGTAAAAAATTTAAAAATGTAAACAAATGTTTGAAAATAGCCTTTTACAGTATTTGGTGCTGTGATGGATACACCATAAAGAAAATAAAAATCTGAATAGTTTGAAACATTTAAATATTGTCCATAAACAGGAAGTAGTGCAGCCTGCTTTGTTTACGTCAAATCTCCTTCACTCGCTCCTTCACTTATTCCGTCATGCTTCTCTTCCATTTTGGGTTTGTTTACATAGTGCACATGCCTCTTTGACGCAGTGTTGGAAATTATAACTGGTTAATGGAAAAGTATTTTAAAAATGCATTCTATAAATCAAAATAATTGATGATAATTATTCACATTTAAGACCACAATTACAATTCAGTGCACGTTCATTATTATGATGAATCGTATTACTATATCTCGGCACTTGTCTAGCCTCAGTGCTCAGTCTCTTCCTGTTGTAGATGTGATCATGTTTGTTTCGCAGCTCTGAGATCAGCAGCATCCTGCAGGACGCACCAGCCAACTGCCTGCCTCTCTACAAGTTCACCGAGACCTACGAGAAGAAGTGAGTGATACGCTAAGTTGGATGCACATTAGTGTTGTCAAAAGTACCGACTTCAGCACCAAATCAGTAATAAAATTTTAAAAATTTGACAATACCAGCATTTCCCCCTAGCATTTTGAGCACTGAGTGGATTCGTAAACACGTCTGACTGGCTATTGTTCACGCACTCAACAGATATCTCTGTGGTTGGCTACGATGTTCAACACTTCAAAAACATGTTGTAAATGGACATCTTTAATACTCTTTACCAAGTGCTTACACAGATACACACAGGAGCATTTGAAAGCAGACATTTATCAGCGGATCCGCTGACAGACGCCTGCTTTCAGTACCAACTTGGTACTGAAGTCAGTACTTTTGACAGCACTAATGCGCATGCCCGTTTGTTTGAGTTGTGTCTTGAACGCTGTGTCTGTACTGCAGGTTTGGTCATAAGCTGGTGGTAAGTGACTTGTACCGATTGCCAGAGGTGGTGTGTGTGCGTGAGCAGGGAGGCGGGCGGCTCGTGTGTCTGCTGTCCAGCACTCAGGCCCGGCAGAGTCCGTTAGGATCCGCACACTCTCACGAGAGCTCCAATACAGCCAGTCCGGTTCTGTTTGAGGAGCTGGAGTACCATGAGCCTGTCTGCAAACGGCACTGCACTCAGCGGGACTTCAGGTAAATGTAGACAGGCGTGTGCTCGCATATTCATTGAGTTTCAGTCATTTTAGCAGCAATGAACTTGACAGTTTGTCTTCTGGTTTCAGTGAATCTGACTTTGATCCGGATTCTTACATGATCCCGTTTGTTCTGGTGTCTCTGAAAGTTCTGGCTGCTCATGTCCACAGTTTACTGCAGAGTCATGAGGGAACTGTACCGCTGCTTAGGTAACACACACTCTTGCTGTTATTTAATAGGTCTGTTAATCTCTATTGTATGTGTGACTGTTTCCTTTCTGTACAGTTTCCCAGAATGCTATGCAGCAGAGTTCAGTCCTTTAACTGTTGCAGAGGAGGGGAAGCTGGAGGGAAGCGTCCCGTTAGAGCACCTCATCACCTGCATCCCTGGAGTCACTATAGTAACGGCCCAGAATGGCTTCAAAATCATCAAGTGGATTCACAACAAACCCCCACCACCCAATGCAGGTGTGTGCATGTGCACATGTTTTTGTGACACATCAGGACTAGACTTGTGCCGATATTCAGTAATGCGATAAATTGCAATAATGAATATGCACAATATTTTAATCGTGGGCACTTCAGAATACCGTAAATAATAATTTATTACTAATTATAATTTTATTTTTTTTATAAGGCAATTATGAATACTTTACCCATCAGTCATATAAAATGCACAACTGTATTCTGCGTCAAAAGGACACGTGCACTCAGATGTAAACAATCCCAATGTGCATGTGGCACATGGCGGAACAAGTGAAGGAGACGCGCTGAATTTTTTTTTGTAATCTCAGTGTTGTTCATCACAGCACCAAATACTGAATACTTAAAAAATACTTAAGGATATTTATTTTTAAACCTAAACATTTTAATCTGGACTACAACATGCCCTAATGATTAGAAATGTTCTGATTATTTGTTATTGTTCAGTAAAACTTTGAAAACATACAGCTTCATTAGTTAACATGTTAATTCATTATCACTAAACTGACAATAAAAATACTTATAAAGTATTAAAATTAATTAATGTTAATTTCTTAGTTACTGTTTAATAACATTACTAAAATCAAAATAACTTATTTAATGGACCTGAGATAAAACTAACAATGCTCAGTTGTTTATAAAGTAACATTAACAAAAAATAACACTTTCTGTAACAAATGTAGCTATTGCTCAATCTTAGTTAATGCATAGCAGTGAATCTCAACCTTTTTTGAGTAATGGACCCCCGTCATATTTAGAACCATCCTCAAGGACCCCAGAATAACATTGGCTCATTGGTATCATTAATGTCTTTGTGAAGACCAAATGCAATCAAGTATAATTTACTACTACGTTAGTTGACTTGTCCAATATTCAGCAATATTGTTGGTTATATTATACATTATCTTCTTCTTTTATGGTAACATGTCAAATGTCAAAATATACAAATTTTCATATTCAGATATTTTAGAAGGACCCCCTGGCATTACGTCAAGGACCACTAGGGGTCCACGGACCCCTGGTTGAGAAACACTGCATTAAAGTGTTATCTGTTGTTCTTTATAGCCTAATTCTTTTGCATTTTAATCTGTTTGAAAATTTCAGTCAGAGTTGTTTTTGTTTTATTACAAAAAGACTTCTTAAACCTGTTAAACTATGACAAAAATGGTTTTGCAACTTATTTTAATATCGTGATAATACCGTATACCGTGATAAAAGCTTCATCAATTAATCGCAACATGAAAATTTGATACCGTCACATGCCTAATCAGGACACAAATTTGTGTAATGACATGGGTATGACATGGGTATTACAAGGAGAGGGTGACTTATGAGGACATTACCCCATGTCCCCATTTTTCAAAAGGTGTATAAATCATACAGAATGAGTTTTTTTTTTTTTTTTTTTTTTTTTTTTTTTTGAAAGTGAAACTGTGCAGTTTTCTGTGATGGGTAGGTTTAGGTGTAAGGGCATAGAAAATATGGTTTGTACAGTTTAAAAACCATTACGCCTATGGAATGTCCCCACAATTCACAAAAACAAACGTGTGTGTGTGTGTGAAGCACCTGAATTAAAGCCAGCACAACATTCAAACATGAGATAATGATCCATCTATAGGGTTGTATTACAATTTTTTTTTAAAAGCCTTAAATGCTCTGTGAAAATCAGAAACACATGCTACAAAGAGGAAAAAGATCACATCTCTAAATTCTAAATTATGACATTTTCTCTGTCATGTTCTGTTTAAAGTCTGCATGATTTGGAAGTTGTGTTAGGCTTTTCCATATTGTGGCAAACAGCTTCTGGAACAAGAATAAAGGTAGGGCGGGGCTTTCTTTCGTCCGTGGGGAATTGATTGGATGGTTGTGGTTTGCTATTGATGGATCTCATGTGAGTGACAGGTCACCTTGTCATCAGAAATGACACTGCAAGAGGGAGGGGAAGTTATTTTGATTCAAGATTATGAGGCACATGAATTAATAAACAAACAATGATGACCACAGATAATTTATAGTAAATACTGCAATAGTGCATAAAAAAAAAAACAGGTGTTTGGTTTCATGGTGACTTTAAGAACCGCTAGTTCAGACAATCCACCTACTGGTCGATGCTAATTTATTGCACAGTGCTCATCTTGTCGTAGCATTAGTCACAAGCTTATCTGGTGCTAATGAAGTGCATGAGTGAAAGCCCATATTTGTTTCTCTTGTGTTTATGCTCAGATCCATGGCTGCAGCGCAGTAAGAGTCCAGTTGGGAACCCACAGCTGATCCAGTTCAGCCGAGAGATGGTGGATCTCATGAAGAACCAGCCATCCTGTTTGATGCCCATCACAAAGTTCATTCCAGCATATCACCACCATTTTGCTAAGCAGTGCCGTGTGTCTGACTACGGATATTCCAAGCTGCTGGAGCTGCTGGAGGCTGTTCCTCATGTGCTGCAGGTCTGGATGCACCTGTGAACTCAGATTTTCATTTAATTCACAATTTGACGTTCTCCATGCTTCCCTAGCAAGTTTAAGTCCGCATGAAACTGAAGTTGCGCTTATATTTTCCCTGTTGTGACACACATTCGAGCGAAAAGCTTCTGGAACAAGAACAAATGTAGGGCGGGGCTTGATTTTGTCCATGGGGAATTGATTGGATGGTTGTAGTTTGCTATTGGTGGATCAGCGGTAGAGAGTAAAGGCCCAGATATACTTCAAACAAAGTTTTTTTTTTTTCTTCGTTTAGGAGTAAAACGAAGTTCAAAATACGTGACCAGCAATATACTATAATCAAAAATCTGACGCTGCCCACACTGCTGAGAGCGACGGTTAGATGAATATGTAAATGGGTGCTGTGCACTTTTTTTTTTTTTCTCAGTAATAAAATAAACACAACAAAAAAGAGAACTGCAAGAATTTTTTTATAGAAAGCATAAGAAAAGTGTCTGATCATAACAACATTGGTATGCTAGCACGAGCTCTGCAAATTAGCGCTCTAGTCACGTTTATTTATAAAGCACTTTATTCAATAGATTGCTTAAAAGCAAGCAGCTTTACAGTATCAAACATGAAAAACAGTGTCTGTGCCACATTTAATCAGAAGCACAACTTATCCAGTGTGTTTGTTTTTACCCGTGGAGATCTTTCCTCAACGAACTCGAGTAATGAAATTAGTCGGAGAGAAGGGTTCCACGTGAATGAAGGCGGAGCCTCAGCGCACACCTCCTATTACGTTATCGTCATGGACCAATGGTAGTATGAAGGTGTTTTGCAGCTGGAGAGAACTTTTCCTGAAAGTTCGCTTTGGCAAGCCGTTTCGAACTTCCAAAAAGAACACAAAATGAACTTCGTTTTAGCCTGATTTTGTTTGAAATTACGTCACATCAGTTCGTTCTTTGATTTCGTTTGAAGTATATTGGGGCCTTTAAAGGATTAGTCCACTTTTAAATAAACTTTTCCTGATAATTTACTCACCCCCATCATGTCATCCAAGGTGTCCATGTCTTTCTTCAGTCGAAAAGAAATTAAAGTTTTTGATGAAAACATTCCAGGATTTTTTTCCATATAGTGGACTTCAATGGGCACCAAACAGTTGAAAGTCAAAATTAGTTTTACTGCAGCTTCAAATTGTTCTATACAATCCCAGACGAGAAATAATGGTCTTATCAAGAGAAACAATCACTCATTTTCTAAAAAAAAAACAATTTTATACATTTTAACCAGAAATACTCATCTTGAACTAGCTATCTTCTTCTTCTCTATGAGAATTCCGGCAGTGTAGATAATGCTAAGTGTATTACTGCCCTCCACAGGTCAAAGTTTTGAACTAATTTTTATATGCAATATGCTAGTTCAATAGTATATAACAGTTGGTTCAAACTTTGATCTGTGGAGGGCAGTAATACACTTAGCAGTGTCTACACTGCTGGAATTCAAATAGAGAAGAAGAAGAGAGCTTGTTCAAGATGAGCATTTATGGTTAAAATTTATATAATTTTAAATGTAGTTTGGTGCCCATTGAAGTCTACTTTTTGGAAAAAATCCTGGAATGTTTTCATCAAAAACTTTAATTTCTTTTCGACTGAAGAAAGAAAAACATGGACATCTTGGATGACATGGGGGTGAGTAAATTATCAGGAAAAGTTTATTTAAAGGTGGACTAATCCTTTAAGGCTAGCAGACCTGACCGCCTTTTGCCAAACTCTCATTTTCAATAAAGATAAAAAAAAATGCTCTAAAAGTGGAAATAAACTGTGAGGTGAAACTTTAAGGTGTTTATTGGGTAGGGTAAGGTGTAGGGAGGGTTTTTATTCTCCCATAAGGCAGCATATATTTAATAATTTTAATAAATATAATCGGTTACACACTATGATATTGCATCCTGTTAATGTACAAAAATGCTGAGGTACAAATAGTATCTGCCTATATATATATATATATATATATAATAAAATTATAGATGGCATCTAATTACTATTTATTGCAAAGAACTGATACTTTTACATGGTGTAAATAGCGATATGCTATTTACACTAGGTGAAAATAGCAGTAGATTCTAAGAAAATGCTACTGTCACAGTTTACATGGAAACTATTGCTATTTTCACTTAGTGTATACACTATTTGCACTTAGCCAGTGCCTTATAATAAACAGCAATTTTCCATTAAAAAAGAATTGTCCATTTTGATTTCATGTTCACTTTAATTCTTTTGTGTGTAGATCCTAGGTTTAGGCTCCAAGCGTTTGTTGACGTTGACTCATCGTGCTCAGATCAAACGCTTCACTCAAGACCTGCTGAAGCTGCTGAAGTTTCAGGCTAGTAAACAGGTGGTGATCAGGGACTTCGCGCAGGCGTATCACTGGTGAGAATCTCAGTACAGCCGTCTCTCTCTGCTTCTGAAGCATTAGGTGTAACCTCTTCCTCCTGATCTGTGTGTATGTCAGGTGTTTCTCCAGGAACTGGCAGGTGGTGGATTATGGGATGTGTGATCTGATGGACCTGTTGGCTGAGATTCCAGACACGACCATCACAGTCACTCAGCAGGACTGTGACACACTCATCTCTGTTCCCAAAAGAGGTGAAACACTGCTGCAAATCACCATCGCTTAACCAGGCATGATGCAACACTGCAAAATTACAGTAGCTATGTTTTCAACTTTCCAAAGTTGTAAATTTAACTTAAGTGCAGAATTGGAATATTGAATGAAAAGTTTGCGAACAAAGCACCGTTTCCATCATGGGTTCAAAAGAACAAAATTGTCACTTCCTGGGAAATGGGCCCAAAATATTTGTAAGAAAAATGGAAGTTTCTGCAATCGGGGATGAAAATTTAGCTCTTTTTTTTCCTGCATCATAAATGACGAAATGCAATAAACGCTGCAATGTTCACTTGCGTCCTAGCTGTTGTTTGGGAACGCAATCGTGTGAGATGGTTTTGGGCGGGAATTAAACCAAATCATTCTGTTGACTGACATCTAGGGACTTAAAATCAACATGCTACATTTGCAGTGTCACACTAAAGGCTGGAATACACCACATGACTTTAAAAATCTGAACAGATTATAAAACACTATGCATCATACACTTGACGACTTTGTAAATGGTTACAGACAAAAAACTGGCCATCATATGCTATACAACTGTTCACACACTAGCAGACTTTCACAACAAACTTGTGCAAAAACACGCAGCCCGTTGCTCTGAGACTTGTGACAAATGTAAACAAAACATGTTATAAAATCGGCTCAAGATACCAAACGTCTAATATCATCTTTCCAGATGGAATCACAGTCTGAAGCTTAAAAAAAAATTAAGTTTTTTTTTTTGTTGTTGTTGTTGTTTTGTGAAATTGGTCAACTCAGACTGACCAACATGTGCTGACTGACTGCAAATTGGGGCAAAAATCTGTACAAAATTTTTAGTGTGTTCTAGCCTTAAGAACGCAAACCTTATACCTCATTTTCCTGATGCTTGACCTCTTTTTATGGCTTTCCTTGTGGATCTTGAGGAAATCCTACTGCAACTGATTCTGAACTTTAGAATTCTGAATGGAAGTTGAGAATCTGTTGATGATTTCCTCAAGATCCTCATCCATCTTTGAGCACTGCTTTTGTCCAATGAGATTTCAGTGTGGGCGGGGCTAGCTGGTACAACCACAGCAATGGCTTTTACACGTGCAACAATGTGATTTATTTCCTCAGATTGAGGAATTAATTGCAATAAGATGTTTACATGACTAAAGCAAACCACTTCACTCCCATTTACATTTTTCATTATTCTGATATTTCGCTAAGAATTCTGGTTATTTTTACCTCTATTATTCACATATGCACAGTACAAATGATGAATTTGCATGAAGTAGGTGTTACTGGCCATTGTTTTAATCTAATTGTCAACTGCAAAACACATTCTGAAGCATTAAGGCAGGAACACACCAAGACAACGGTCGGCCGTCTGGCACCGTCAGCTGAAGTTGGTCCCCGTCGGCTTTTTTTCGGCCAATTCGACATGTTGAATCGGCATCGGAGCTCGACGGTCCGCCGGGCCATCTGATCATTCTGATTGGCTGTTTAGCTACTGCCACCTGCTGGTTCGGAAAGGCATTTCATCTCGCACAGGTGCAGAACGGATGTGCTACTTGGTTGTCGGCTGTCGAGTTTCGGTTTGATATGTCAGACCAACTTTGGACACAGACACTGCCTACGTGAACCAACCCCGCAGTCTGCTTTCGTCGCCACCAGCTTGGTGTGTTCCTGCCTTTAAGCATAACCTCTTCACCTCTTCAAGTGTCTTCATTTCAATGTTTGACAATCAGTATGCAATCAATATTCATGTTGTGCAACATGAACTCCAGATTCTTCAGCACCCCAAAAATGTGATGCCGCCTTTACCACTATGTTTACAAATCTGTGCATGACAAAATCATCAGTGTTCATCACAAGCACATGAGCCCTTTGGTCAGAGTGGAATTTGAGGGTGCGTGTAAATGTAGTGCTGTCATATGGTTTCCCCTCAGAACGGACGGCAGAGGAAGTGGAACGCACTCGACAGTTTGGGAAGGAGGTTGTAGACCTTCTGAGACATCAGCCTCATTTCCGGATGCCCTTTAGCAAGTTCATCCCCACGTATCACCACCACTTCGGACGCCAGTGCAAACTCTCTTACTACGGGTTCACCAAACTCATGGAGCTTTTTGAGGCCATTCCAGATGTTCTTCTGGTCGGTACACGGACACAGATGTGAAGGTTCTAGAACAGTAGGCAGGAGTCATTGATTGTTTTTCTCTTTCTCTCTCAGGTGTTGGAGTGTGGAGAGGAGCGGCTGCTGGCACTGACGGAGGTGGAGCGTGTGAAAGCATTAGCGGCTCAGCTGGTGAAGCTGCTTCGGGCCCAGAGAGACTCTGGACTTCCTGTCAGTCAGCTGCTGAGCGAGTACAGCAAGACGTTTGGCTATACCCTCCGTCTGCAGGACTATGATGCCAGCACACTGCCAGCCCTGCTCAACAAACTCTGCCATGTTGTAAAGGTAGAACAGCAAGGCCTCAATATACTTGCAGTGAAGTTCTTTGCTTAGCGTTAAAGAAGTTTGTAATACATTTTCAGTGCTATACTGTTAGCAAACATCCCGACGCCACCCATAGTTCTTGAAAATTATCTCTGTCTTTCTCTCTAGGTGGTAGATGCTCCTGAAGGGAAGGAGGTACAGCTGATTAACAGGAAGTCCCTGCGTGCCTTGACATCTCAGCTGCTGGCTCTGATGATGTCACTTCCTGAGGATCGTGATCATGTCGGAGTGGAAGAGCTGAGGAAGCAGTATGAGCTTGCCTATTCCGCGCCACTCAACCCCTGCGAGTATGGCTTCATCTCTCTCACCGAGCTCCTCAAGAGTCTGCCGTACCTGCTGCAGGTACGAGCTCCGCTACGGCATGGGTCAAGCGCTTTAGCCTTCATCTACTTACACTAAACCCTAAAATTATGTACTCTTTTTGTGTAGATACATTTGAGTGTCTAGCAGAAGAGTAGGCAAGCTTTGGGACATACTACTTCGTCATAATTGCTTCTTTAATGTGTTTATGTGCATCCTTTCACCGTTTAAACTGCCCTGTCAGTTATCTTGTCACAGTTAACATCCACCACATTTCATTTCCTACCGTGATGGAGAAATGTAGTAGCATGTTAATCTGGCAATCGTTGGTCTTTCATGAATTTGGGTTGCTGTTAGAATGTGCATGGATCTGCACTTTGGATTTTAACTGGAAAAATTAAACCACCTGGGATACTCTATACACTAATGCTAATTTTGATTTCTATTTGGGACAGTTTGCGAATTGATACACAGCATTAGTCTTTGGTAATGCTGACATTTGTGTCTTCCTCTCCAGCTCTCTGAAGATGAGGATGATGATGATGCTGAGGAGCATGTGAGGTTGACAAGACTCTACCAGTTTGCCCGCAGTGTCCGTGCGTTGCTGCACACCTATCATTATAACCAGATCTTCTTGTCGGAGTTCTTTGGCGCCTTCAGCAAATACACTGGCCAAGAGTTTCAGCCGCAGACTTATGGCTATAAGACACTGGAAGAGCTGCTGGCTGCCATACCGCAGGTTCGCTAAACACACTTCTTGATGTCTGCTTTGATTTAGCACACATGAATGCCTTGAGATGAACGGATTCTCTTTCTGTATATTGAACAGGTTGTCTGGATTAAAGGTCACGGTCACAAAAAGATCATAGTCCTGAAAAATGATATGAGAGGTATCTGAATCCTTTATTTTTCCCTCTATGTCAGTTTGATGCCCCTGATGTAGCTTTTTGAATCATGTTTGTCAGAACAGAAGACGTTAAAGGGTTAGTTCACCCCAAAATTCGGTCATTAATTACTCATCCTCATGTCGTTCCAAACTCTCAGAAGCTCAAACGTGCTGTGTAACCAATGATGTTCATTCTTATGTGTTGCCCAGCATATTCGAGCTTCTTGAAGAGGTTTGTTCTTGTGCATCATTCAAGTTAGGCTGAGCTTCTGCTTGTGTTCGCTGATCAATATTTATACGCGAGTAAAAACAAACTAAATATATTCATCATATAAAGCCATTGAGGCTTTTAAGAAAATTTGGACTAAACCACTCAATTCATATGGATTATTTTTACAATCTCTTTATGAACCTTTTGAAGCATCAAAGTGATAGTTACAAAGGCCGTAAATGGAGACGGACATCAAAGGTTTCATCAGTTTCATCAAAAAGATCTTAATTTGTGTTCTGAGTTTGGAATGACATGAGGGTGAGTAATTAATGACAGAATTTTCATTTTGGGTTGAACTAACCCTTTAATAAGTGTAGCCAAGAAAATGAACAAAATTTCTTTCCTCTTCCTGTAGCAGAATTGCCATAATTGTTTTACTAGCAATGGTTCAGCCAAAAATTATCATTCTGTCATCATCTTTCTCTCCATAATTAATTCAAATAAATGCTATAACTCATTAATTCAAATAAATGTAATCTTAACGCACTGCTTTATCTCTTTGTCTGATTTAAAGTGGGCAGAATGCTAGATCTAACGAGCCGTAACTGATGAAAATAACCATAATTTTTACCCTTCTGGTCAAACATTGCGCTGCAAACATCAGTGACGGCTTTAACTTGTCAATACTGGTAAATGACCAGTAAGCAGGATAGCATTTGAATGTCGGGTGTTTTTTGTTTGTTTGTTTGTTTTTTGCCTCAACATTGTGCATTAAAATTTCCTGATGGTTTACTCACTCCCATGTCATCCAAGATGTTCATGTGTTTTTCTTCAATCGGAAAAATATTAATGTTTTTGAGGAAAACATACCAGGATTTTTCTCCATATAGTGGACTACAATGGGGACCAATGGGTGTAAGGTCCAAATTGCAGTTTCAATGCAGCTTCAAAGCGTTCTACATGATCTCAGCCGAGGAATAAGGGTCTTGGCTAGCAAAACGACCGGTCATTTTCTAAAATCTAACCACAAATGCTTTTCATACACTAGCTCTGCGATGTGCCACGCATTACGTAATAAAAGGTGCAGAAAATGAGATGGAGTTTTTCCACTCTACCGCAGTACTTCCGCCTTTGTCACGCGTGACCTTTCCAACGTGATTACGTAATGTGTGGCCCATCGCAGATCTAGTGCGAGATGAGAATTTGTGGTTAAAAAATATAATTGTTTCGCTAGATAAGACCATTATTTCTCGGCTGGGATCGTGTAGAGCACTTTGAAACTGCAATTTGGACCTCCCACCTGTTGAATCCAGTGAAGTCCACTATATGGAGAAAAATCTTGGTATGTTTTCCTCAAAAAACCTTATTTTCTTTTCAACTGAAGAAAGACAGACATGAACATCTTGGATGAGATTTTTGAAGGAAATTTTAATTCTGAATTGAACTAATCCTTTAAAAGTCAAGCTGAATGTGTGTTTTTGTCTCTTTAGCTCGAGGCAGTCCTGTGGTCACTGCGGACGGGCCTCGTGCCGCCGACGAACCCCGAGCCGCCGACAGCCCCGCCAGCGGTAAAGACCCTGACAAACACCCGTCCATTAACCTGCGCTTCGGTCATACATGTAAGTTTATGATTCTGTGTCTCTGTCCGTCAGGTGAGATGGAGCTGCTGTGTCTAGGTTCAGGATCTCCCGTGGATCTCTTGTGCGCTCCTGTACCGTCTTGCCTGCCATCTCCTCAGCTGCAGCCTGACCCGGTGCAGCTGCAGCCTGGAGATCTGATCCACTTCGAGCCACATCCACGCGGTTCGTCTGAACGAGAGCCGGTTCAGGATCGGCAGCCTCGGCCGGTCAACGGTCACCTTGCAGCTTCGACTTCTGATAACGGAGCGACTGAACCAGCAGAGCTCTCGAAAGCATGCATTACGGACAGCCCTGGCCGCAGGACGGCACGTAACAAGGTTAAACTTGCGGCTAACTTCTCCTTCACATCTACCCTGTCAGTCTAAAGCTACATAAGTCACATGACCTCTGTTGTCATGATGAACGTGAGTTCATGTTAGCGGCAATGAGACGCTCTGTGTGTCCTTCCCTCTGACTGTGTGTGTGTGTGTGTCTGTACAGAAACATCATGTGAGACAGATGTTATTTTGTGAGAGGAAACAGAAGTTCTGTGTGGTGAATTTCTGTTTTCAAAACCTTTGATTTGGCTCCGGACTGCAGGAGATCATGTTCTTCATTCGTGTTTCTCTCAGTATGAGCACCAAACCAACCAGCGCCACTCCTGCTATGGGATTGTTTTTTGTTTTTTGTTTTTTTTCTTTACTACATTTGCTAGTTATTAATGGCTAGGTTGAGCCTGAAATGTGCAGACAGCTGCTGATTGGAACTGTGAAATCATGATGCTTTTGTCCAAACCTTCATTACGGTGAATCTGTCCTCTGTGTGCTTCTGCTGAGATGTGCAGTTGTGCCTTTGTTTGAGACGTTATTTGTGTTGTTTGAAGCACATGGGCTCCGTCGAATGAAATGGAAGGTGGAAATCACTTAATTCTTTTCAGAACACTTTTTGTTAAGTCTGTTTCAAAGCAGGAGCCTGTTATTGAAGGGCCTTCCTCTCTTTTAACACATTCATTAGTTAAAGCCGCCCTCGTCACATGACTTACGGAAGCCGAATAGCTTAAGTTCATATTGTGAATGAAGTCCGTATTTATTGAAATTCTTAAAGGAATGTTTAGTTTAAACCGCCTCAGCTGCTTATCGGAGGATATTCACACTCGTCTTACGGTTTCACTGGCGTCCAGATGAATTACAGCGGACCAAAGAGCAACACCCTCGTATCCTGCCATTTGTCTTTTGTATGGATGTTAATTTTGGTCCAGAAGTTGCTTTGAAAGTTATATGCACATCGTGCATAAGCCCTTGTTTATGATGAGTAGCTGCAGTTTCCTCTCTTATGTGTTTTGGCAAAATCGTACTAATCAGATGATGTTAATCACCTGTTCCTCTGGAAATGCCAAGGTTGTTTTTGTGAACCTTGAGTTTGTGTCTTCGCTCTCTGCAGATGCACTTCGTGATTTGAGACGCCGGCTCTGTGGCCTGAGCCCGGCTTTTACAATGGTTTGTATCAGCCGTGGCTCTATAAGAGTGAGAGACGCCAACGCGGTGCTTCGGTCACGATGAGGTTGATTTGTGTAACACTGTCTTTGTGCGCGTCATGCATGCTTTCGGCTCGAAGCTAACGTCTGACGCTTAAGTGTTCTGTATCATGCCTGTTGAACACATTGATTTGTTGATGTTCGATGGCACATCCTGTTTTCCGTTTCATTTAAGGGTGGCTCTTTGGTCCTGACGTCTCTCCTTTCAGTTGAGAATGTTTTTGGAAGCCTTTCTAAATGGCAGCAGCTGAAACTCTGAGGTGAAGTACGTGTGTCTTCAGAAGAGAAGCTCTCAGTGTTTTTATGCATGTTTGCATAACGTTCGCCTCTCGTGCTGTTGGATAGATAGATATTTGATTTATGCAGAAATGTGATGTGTGTCTGTACCGGTGGATCTGTGTGTGTGCGCATCTCCCATTCGTCAAGTGCAGTTTTAATATTTGTTTATCCTCTTGCGTCCATCAGACGACCACAATGAATCTAGAAGCCTCTCAGGTTGCTATGTCAGCTGAACATCCGTTTGGTTCTTGTGAAATGACATTGAAGTTCAGGCTCAAGACGCTGGAGGTCTTAGGTATGATTTTAGTCTCCACCAGAAAGTCCTGTTTTTTTTTTTGTTGTTGTTTTTTTTTTTTTTTTTTATGTAATGACCAAATATTTTCTGTCATGTATAATAAATATCACAAGCATCATTTGGTGTCCTGCTTTCAGTCGTGTTTCTCCTGTCGAGGTTTGCTGCCTTTCTGATGGGTTTGTCACATACAGTTGTTAGTCAGCATGAAATGCATCTCATGTAAGGAACAATTTTTGCCTCAAACCAGTGTTCTTTTAGTAACATTGAGATGCTATTATAGTTTTATTAATATTTAGAATTTGATTTAATTTTTTTTTGTATTGAATTTTTCATTTCAAGTTTAGTAATTTTGTTGTTTCATTTAATGTTTTTCTTTTTTTAAATGTATACATAGTTTTTATTTATTTAAATTTTAGGTTTGTTTAGTACTCAAACTAAATGAAAATGGGAAATGTTGCCTTGGCCTAGGAAATAAAATAAGTTTAGGTTTTTGCATATTTTATTTTATTTCAGTTAAAGGGATAGTTCACCCAAAAATGAAAATTTTTATCTATTTTTAAAATGAAATGTTTATCTGCTTACCCCCAGGGCATCCAAGATGTAGGTGACCTTTGTTTCTTCAGTAGAACACAACTGATGATTTTTAACTCCAACCGCTGCCGTCTGTCAGTCGTATAATAGGGACTTTAAGCAGCAGCTGCTGATACGGCAACGGCATTCTGGCGTTCCATTGCGCATGCGCAAATTTTACTGCTACTTCTTGACGTTCTACTGTAACCGTCTACTACGGCAGGGTAGCAGATTTGCCGTAGTCGTTAATACGTGACAGACTAGATAAGTAAATGTTATGTTCTATGGTTATGTGGTATTTTAGTTGTATCTGTATGTCATTTTAATGCCAACAGCAACCATTCTCTTGCTTTTATTTACATGTAATGTATTGTTTACTATGTCAATTGATTAAATGATCCACGCCATCTTCTTTGTTGTTGCTTAGTGATTTTTGCGTTCTTTAGCTACGGCAGTTGACAGTTTACTTCCGATCGTCGTTGCCGTTCCATCAACAGCTGTTGCTTAAAGTCCCTAATGCATGGCAATGGGACCTCCATCTATAAGAGTAAAAAAAAACATGCACAGACAAATCCAAATTAAACCCTGCGGCTCGTGACGACACATTTGATGTCCTAATGCACAAAACCGAACAGTATTTATATAATTTTTTTACCTCTAGTACACCACTATGTCCAACTGCCTTGAGAATCCGATGTGAGAGGTCTGAATGCACTCTTGACAATGGAAGTGATCTCTCGCACTCATTGACGTTCTATGTGCGAGAGATCACTTCCGGCATCAGAGCGCGTTTTCAGACCTCTCACATCGGATGCTCAAGGCAGTTGGACATGGTGTTTTAGAGGTAAAAAGTTATATAAATACTGTTTGGTTTCTTGCACAAACTGATTGTTTCGTGTCTTAGGACATCAATGTGCTGTCACGAGCCACAGGGCTTAATTTGGATTTGTCTGTGCATGTTTTTTTTTTTTTTTTTTTGGCTCTTATAGATGGAGTTCCCATTGACATGCATTTTACAACTGACAGACGGCAACGGTTGGAGTTAAAAATCATTGTGTTCTACTGAAGAAACGGTCACCTACATCTTGGATGCCTTGGGGGTAAGCAGATAAACATCAAATTTTCATTTTTGGGTGAACTATCCCTTTAATGTTTCTATGGAGTCCTGCACATGAAATGCAGATAGAAATATATACATCATATATCATTACCTGCATGAGTTAACTACAGAAGTTTAGTCAAATATGATTAAACTAGATGTTATATAACTACAACAGTGGCAAGTGATGCATATAACAGTAAAAGCTCTGTAATGTCAAGGTAGGGCATGTTTACACGACAACAATGTACTAAAAACATTTTTCCTGTGTTTTTGTAAAGTTTTATGTACAGACGGCAATGTTGTCAAAACGATCCCCGTTCGCACAGATGTATTCTGCTGCCTGGCCAGTAGATGGCGCTTTGTAAAGAAACACTGCGTGCCTATGGACCGAACATGTAATACTCATGCGCATGACATCACCGTTTTCACAAACGTACATTTTTGTAGTTTACACAGAGAAGGTAACGGTATGGTTTTCAAAAACTTGTACTTTTAAACTCGTTTGATCTGTTACTGTAGATGGATGCTGGGTGATCTGTGCTGCAGACAGGACAGACATGAGACCACTGCACATTATTTGAAACCTCCAAAAAATGTCGCTCATTGGGGGTAATGCATTACAAGTTACACAAGTTGTGTAATCAGATTACTTTTGACTTTAATGAGTAAAGTAACTCTCTTTTAAATGTACTATTTTTTTTTTTTTTTTTTCCAAATAAGTTATGCAAGTTTTGTTCCCATTCACAAAAACAGCTTCAGTATTCCTGAATAAAAACAGTGAAATGCAAACTCAGAATATTACACACACCTCCAATAATTAATTAAATAACACAAATATACTTTATTTAATCTCACTTAATGAAGTAATGTCTTTGCTGCTGACCTTTCATGATCCAATTCAACCATATATGCAAAAATGACTAGATAAACATGTTTGTTTCTTTTTTATTATTATTGCTGAAGTGTGTTGAACTTTCTCCTCATGTATCCTATTCCTCTGTGTTCCAGAATGGCAGCACAGCTAAAAGGTTTGTTTGAGCTGCGCCATCTACTGTACAGGCATGAACTTGTATTTCCTTCAGCCTAAGGTTTATTCATTTCACTTTTGGTCTGAAAGTGCCTTTATCTTTGCCAAAAATAAAACTTTTTTTTTTGTTATTGTTATTAAAAAAGAAACAAGCAAGCCCAGCCCAGTGGTGAAAAAGTAACATAAAAGTAACCTATTGCTTTACTTTCCATAAAAAGTTACTAAGTGACATTTTTAGGCAGTAACGCAATATTGTAACACATTACTTATAAAAGTTACTTTCCCCAACACTGTTCATAAACTTCTGCTGATTTTTGCTGAATTACTTGAATTACTATTCCTTGGCAGAAACAAGTTTTTATAAATATGAAGTCAATGAAAAATAAAAAAATATAGAAAATCAAAACACTTTTTCACAGCACTGTAGTAAATGTTCACAGCGCTCAGTTATCCAGTATAGTTGCATCAAAGCTTGTATATCAGAAGATGTTTAATAAAGGAGCAACACAGACTGCTGGAAGATACTTTATTTGCAGAATATTCACAAGCACCACTGATATCCTGCTTTATTCAGGTAGTTTGTCTGTTTACTTCTGATTTTTGGGCCTGCTTAAATATCAGAACATTCCAAAAGGCAAAGGAATTACGGAAGAGGATTAGGGCCAAGCAATAATAAAAAAATAAAACCATCTCGAGATTAAAGTTGTTAAATTTTGAGAAAAAAGTCGAGATAAAATGTTGAGAATAAAGTCATTGTTATGAGAAAAAAAAGTGATTAAATTGCAAAAACAAATTCGTTAAATTACGAATTTTTTCTCATTTAACGAATTTGTTCTCGTAATTTAACGACTTTTAACGATTCTTGTAATTTAATGACTTTATTCTCAACATTTTATCTCGACTTTTTTCTCGAAATTTAACAACTTTAATCTCGAGATGGTTTTATTTATTTATTATTGCTTAGCCCTAATCCTCTTCCATAAGGAATGCTTAAACTCCAAACATAGTTTTCATATTTGTGCACATATGACGTGTTTTTGTGTTGATCCAGTTCTATGTGCAAGAAAACTTGTTCCTGTTCAAAGAAACAGACTTGTACAAATCCCCTAAACTTCAGAAGCACTTTCAAACTTTTTAGGCAAGTATTTGGAGAACTGTCCATAGGATAATGACAAATTAAGTTATTATTGTGATTGTTTTTTTTTTTTTTACATTGGCTGCTAATGTCTAAGAAGAAATATCTGCTGTTAGTGAAAACTGTCTAATACACTTTGGAGATACGTGTGTTGTTTAATGTTTTTGGTTGACTGGTGAGATTCTGTTGTGCTTGTGACCGATTCTTTGTAACTCTTAAGGCTCATTCACACCAACAACAATAACTATGACTACAGCATAAGCGTCCATACCAGCGACCACAAGCGCATGCTTGTCTATCGTAAGTTCGTTATAACAAAATTGATTCTGATTGGCTGACAATGTTTTTTTTTTTTTTTTCTCTGTGCCGTTATCATTATAGTTGTGGTGTGGACTCTGCTATTCTTTAATATTGAGATAGATTTTTAGAAATACATCTTTATCGTTATCGTCCTTTGTGTGAACGGGCCTTTAAGGTTTGTTCACACCAAGGACGATAAGTATAACAATAAAAATCGTTCTAAATATAAAAGAATAGCAAAGTCCACTCCACAACTATAACGATAATGACACAGAGAAACAATATCCTTGGAATCACTTTCAGAATTATTTTTTTTTCCAGCTGATGAACAACAAAAACAGTGAGAGCCAATCAGAATACATCCTGCTTTAACGAGCTTGAGCATTAAAAGAAGCAGGTGACAAAACTGCAGCGTGTGCCGGTTATCATAAACTGAACGATATTGTGCATTGATGTGGATTCTGCTATAGTAATTGTTATAGTTATCATTCTTGGTGTGAATGGACTTAAGGTTAGGGTGAAGACTGTGTTTGAGCTCAGTTTTGTGTTTCAGGTGGATTCTATGGGACCTCGACGTGCCCCTCTTCTGTTCCTCCTGTCTGCAACGAATCGCTTGCGATGGAGTTTGTTGACTTTGACATGCTGCAGAATCACACTTGAAAGTCTTACTGCTCCAGTGAACAAATCCAAACTCATTAACATATTAATCAAATTAACTTAATATGATTTGCTTTGAAAAATCTCAATTAACTGTCAAATGGTAAAGTGTGACGTTGGAGGGAGATCTTCACATGATGATGCATTGGGTGGCTCCGCAGCAGTCTTTAATGATGGCCGCGCTGCTCTTGGTGATGGAGGGTTTGTTGGGTGGAGGTTCAGCCATTCTTGGCTTTGGAGCTCCTGCAGTAGAAAGAGCAAATCAGCTGAACAAAGATGGGTAAGGGTTAAGGGCTGTCACATGACTCGCACGTGATCTCTAGCATTTACACGCGTTCACACCATGTCAGAATTACCGTAAGTACGAGATCACGACTTGTAAAAAGTGTTCATGTCCTCATAAACTCATAATTACAACTTACAAGAATTACAAGAATTTTCTGAGAGCTCTGACTTGTTCTACTCTGAGCTGTTCTGCAGCGATCAGGTGGTACATCACATATTGTCATCAGAATTATGGCACGAACAAAACATTGTTGTGCAATCATGTTCTCCTGCGAAGTTTGGAATTTCGAGTTGGGAAGTGATAATTATGACGTCAGGTGCGTTCAAGTCACTTTTGTCAGAGCAAGAAGAATTCAGAGCGCAAAGAAAATCCTGAATTTTCTACTCGTAATTACGACTTGGAAAGCATTGGAAGCATTCATGTGCGTTTAACTTACACAAACGATCTTTCCGACTTGACTTGAACGCACAATTGCACCAAACAAAATAGTTTATTTTTTTTTTCTTTTCAATTTTTATTTCAAAATTCAAACATTTAAGGAACATAAATCAAAAATAAGATGAACTATATGCAAACATTAAACCATGAAAACTGAAAACTCCAAATAATTTGAACTTCAACTTGTTAGCTAGCAACTGCCTTGGTCAGAGTTAAGTGGAGTGTGTGTTGATGCCCAGTGCAAGTCCCGTGAAAGCCCCTTAAAGTCACCATGAAATCAAAAGAGACAATTCTTATTTTTTGATGGAATGTTGCAGTGTTTATTATAAATGAGTTTAACTGGCACATCATTATCGTTTTAAATTAATGTGCCTTGTAAAAGAATAACTTCTCTGATGACAAGGGCAGGGCAGCCTGTCACTCCACCAATAGCAAACCACAACCATCCAATCAATTCCCCACAGACAAAATCAAGCCCCACCCTATGTTTGTTCTTGTTCCAGAAGCTGTTTCATGCTCATATATATTTCAATAGGGAAGAAAAGACTAGCGCAACTTCCGTTTCATTCCGAAATGTTTTCAGGTCACATATTTCTCTCATAGTCATATAAACATTTATATGAGAGATTAAAGTAAAAGAAAGTGAAAGTCACATCTCATGAAAGAACTCTTACTCTGTATAACGCTGAGCTTCTGTCTGAGGAACTCTGCCATCTCTTTATCTTCCTCCTGCTCCCTGTTAGACAGAGACAAACCTCAAATAAGGGAAAACTCAAAAAGTTTCTGAAAAAGTACATTTGACCACAAATATGTCACCAATAAAAGATGTGATGTACTTAACTAAGTTAATATTATTAATAGGGCTGTCAAGCGATTAAAATTTAATTTAATGAATTACACAATGTGGCGAATAATTAATCACACATCATATTTGGCTGAGAAATTACCCCCAAAAGATAATTTAAAGTCATTTTGTTAAATGAGAAAAGCATCAAACAGACATTAAGTTGCTTTAGAAAAAAAATATTTTATTTGATTCAACATAGAATTTATTACACAAAGGCCCTGAGGGTGAGTAAATGATGACAGAATTTTCAATTTTGGGTGAACTATCCCTTTAATGGGTTTTATATCAATATGGAAAAATGAAATTATTATTTTTTTAAATAAAATGATACTCGATATAAGAAAACAAACCTGCCAGTAGATGGCCGAAAATGTCTAAAAATGAGTAAGTCATTGAATCATTCATTCAATTAGTTTAAACGGCTGATTCATTCAGGAATCAAGTAAATGGCTCTCTTTATGAATGAGCCATTGAATCATTGGTTCACCCGATTGATTCGCTCAAAATGCAAAGTTATTTTTTCCCATAACTAATTAATTAAATTAACGCATTAAATCGACAGCCCTAATTAATCATTTGTTAATAATTAATCATTAATCGTTTGTTTTGGGATGTAGACTAGTGGGGTTCTATATAGAACTTTAGAGTTCTTGACAATTTTAAAGAATCCTCTATGCCAAAAAGGTTCTATATAAGGAGAAATGTCTTACAAGATTGAATAATATTTTCATGTTTAACATGTTATTTCAGTTTTTTTCTACTGATAAAGTGTTTACGAGGTG